>NC_141909.1:51258484-51561515 GCF_057802395.1 Ceratotherium simum simum
GCTGTTTCATACTTCACTGCTAGCACCATGGTCATCTATTTAAAGTGCTCTTTCTTTGGAGATAAAAGACTGCTGTTTCTGCTATAACATCACCTGTGTGTTGTTTAACAATCTTGTGGTATGGAAAATTGTACACGAGATAATAGAATGTATGGGGAAAATATAATTGAGGAAAATCTGTGCAACTTTGTAACTAGAACACTAACAGATAACTTTTAACAATATTAAAACAAACAGACACTACCACAGTTAAAAACACATATTGAAATACTAATGACTTTCCCTTTAAAGCCACAACCCTTAATGATAGTTTGATGAAAAGTGTGGAAGGAGAGAATTGCAATAACTTAGTTGCTTAGACAAGGACAAAATCTACAAATACAGTGGAGAACCCCCAATCAACACTTCTAGAATAGAGTACGTAGCAAAAGAGAGAATGGCAGATGAATGGCATCTTATGCAGCAGGTATACCTCTGTTATTTGTGATACTCAGCAGTAATAGTTTAATATGGCTTCAGCTGCCCTCTCAGGGGGGCAAAATACGAATACATTTTGAAAAATCACAAAGAACCAACACAGTTTCATTCCTTAAGTGTTGGAACTGACAGTTTTCTCTGATGAACCAGAGAAAGGTAAGTGGCCCTATCTTCTTACTCATGGGTTTCCCTGAAAAGAGCTGTATTTTCAGGAGTTACCATCATTGTGGGTAAGGAGACCATAACATGTGTAAATATAAATTCCCAAAAAGTGAATAAAAAACAAAAATTTATAAGAATTGAAATTTTAATTTTTTATATTTATATGTATTCATTTACTTAAACATTTTATATTATCTCATACTCAGCTCATTATATTTTCAATTTAAATGAGGCTGAATATGGGATATTTCTTTTCTTTTTTTTTTTTGTGAGGAAGATCAGCCCTGAGCTAACATCCATGCTAATCCTCCTCTTTTTGCTGAGGAAGACCAGCTCTGAGCTAACATCTATTGCCAATCTTCCTCCTTTAATTTCCCCAAAGCCCCAGTAGATAGTTGTATGTCACAGTTGCACATCCTTCTAGTTGCTGTATGTGGGACGTGGCCTCAGCATGGCCGGAGAAGTGGTGCGTCGGTGCACGCCCGGGATCCGAACACCGGGCCGCCAGTAGCGGAGCGCGCGCACTTAACCACTGAGCCACGGGGCCGGCCCTGGGATATTTTTAAATTTTAACAAAAGTACAAATGGTCAGGATTATTAATGATGATTTTATAACAAAATTAAATATGTGTGAAATTTGAAATTATGGATCCTTATGCTGATGTTTTCATTTTTTGTCTTTTGAAATATTTGCAATGTTCTCTTGTAATGGAAAAACAAAGATTTGGAAGGTCAGATTTCAATAATTGATAATCCTAATTGAGAGATTCTGTGGACCAGTAACAATGTAATGTGCCGATTTTATTTTATTTCAAAGGTCACAACTACTCTATGCAGTATATACTATTATTAGCTACATTTTACAAATGAGACAACTGAGGCTCAGAAGTATTATGTAAAGCTCCTATGTTACAGCTAGTCTAATAAGTGGTAGATCTGTGATTGGAATGCAAGCAATTTTATTCACATCCTATGCTTTTAGGCAATATAACATATTAAAACATGGAACTAAATATTGATTCTAAGTGTAAATAGAATACAGAAATACAGGAATAGGTAAATGAGCTAGAAAAGGTCCACAGGGAGAAGATGACTACAAAAAATGGCTCCAGAAGAAGCAGAAGGTCAGTGCCCTAGGAAAAGAGTAAACTTAGGGAGAAAAGAAATGTATGGAGGACACAAGGGAAAGAAAATATATTCTCTTTCCTGTGGCACAAACAGCAAGAAATTTGGCACCATGTCATCTTGGGGTTCAGAATTAGCCTGACTCATTCACAGTCAGCATGCTTGGAATGTGAGTTGAATAAGATCCAAGAAGATCAAGAAAATTTAACAATCTCAATAATCATATCGTAAGAGCTATGATCTACCATAAACACAAGAAATTCAAATTGGAAGATGATCTCGTACTGGACAAGGTTTATACATAACCTGAGAAGGTCAGACGTAGGCACCTTACGGCCTGGAACAGGCTTATCAGATACATATATCAATTACTAAAATTAATGATGTTTTGTATTATTTAATGATATTATTTATCAAATAAGTCCTATATTTTAAATATTCCTGGAAGAGTTAGGAAAAAGGAAACTATTCCAATACAGCTATATTTCATGGATATAATTAGCTAGAGAAATTCATATAAAGACATCCTTGCTAAAAGTACTTAATATAAATAGTGAACATTTTTTCCATCTCCAAATCAACTATTAGCTTAACCTCACTAAAGAAATTTCTTCATGGAAAGACACTAAGATAAACTGCAAGAGACAATAATGTAGTTGCATTGATAATATAGTTAATTGCTTAGACTATGCATCACTTTTTAAAGTTGTACTACTAATTTAATGTCTTTTCCGTAAAAAAATAAATTATGTTTTTCAATTCATTAATTTTAACCTTGGTCTCAATTTCAGAAACATTAAGTGAAAATAAAAAGAAAAAAGAGAAAATCTTCAAAAGAGGAAATATATTAATATCTAAACTTTTATTACTGCAAACAAGTCTATTCCAGTAATTTTATTAATATGAAAATTTATATAAATCAACTAAAATTAACCAATATGCATTTAAATCACTATCAACTGCATTATAAAGGATTGACATTTTATTGAGTAGTCTTCTAAACACATGCTATGTGGATTTGTAATAGGTAGGTAGATAGATAGACGATAAATAGATCTGTAGACAGATAGATGATAGATAAAGTACTGATATTGATCTGTTGTCTGTTGCCTCAAGATCTCCCTTCTGTAGTCTCTTCTGTATCATAGAAGTTTAGAAGCCGTAAAGTTGCATCTTTCAGATTCCCTTGCTATCTGGATTCTAGTTGATATTGACCAATAAAAGATTGGCATATAAGATAGCAAGAGAAAGCCATTCTGCTTCTTGCTCTAGGAGTGGCAGAGGCAGCAGCAGAGGCCAGTGACTGAAGGTGGCTGTGGCCTCCAGCAGAGCTGATTTCCCGGTAGGGGCAGTGGGGGAGAGGCCGGTCCAGTGGCGGCAGGTGTGCCGCTAGCAACTTGGACATGAGTATGGACTTCTGGGCAGCCCAGGGACAGTGGCAACTTTCTGATCTCGGAGTACCAACTTTTTAGGTTTATTGCTCTTCTATCCTTTTCTAAGAATTTTGTAAAATTTTTTGTATAAATCTCTCTCCACTTGAAACGTCAAAAGTGGATTCTGCTTTCCTGACTAGACATTGACTGATACAGATAATAGAGAGATGAAAGAAAGGAAGAAGAGAGGAAGGAAGGAAGGAAGGAAGAAGGAAGGAAGGAAGGAAAGAAAGAAAAAGAAGAAAAGGAAAGAAAGAATGAAAGAAAAGGAAAAGAAAAAACAAAAGAAAAGAAAAAGTTATTAGTGAATCGTATTGGCAGCCTTCCACCCTTCTTCACTTCCTTCTGTTTTTCTCTGTAGGTTCCTGAGACTTTATGATATAATCCAGAATTTGGTTAAACAGAAAATGCCATGCTAAATTAAGTTGATCTACATATTAAAACGTTGAATGCATAACGTACAAGAAGGCAAAATTAAAGGGCCACTCAGACACTGGAACATCAGGAGGAAGGTAAGAAAGAGAGGTAAGAAAGTCATGAGAAAAAAGGGACAACACAGACGAGGTGGAATTTGGGTGAGGAAATGTGGAAGAAATATTGGGTACACCTCTGTCAAATTAATGCTTTTTGGCTTGAATTCTACTTTGATATCAGAATCATAAAGCTACTATCTTATTGTTTGCATTTGCCTAGTTAAAAAAAATCCTTCTTTTACATGTTTAGCTTATGTCACTTGAATTTTATTTTCTGTTTTGCTTGTGTATAACATATAGTTGGCTTTGATTTTGAGTCAAACTGAAATCTTGTTTTCTTTTAATAGGTAAGTTTGTGGACTCTATTAGTTGATAACATTGATGTGTTTGGTCTTTGGGTGTGTAAAAATTATTATATATATTATTTTATATTTGCTGAGTTTGTGTAGTTTCTCTTTTTAAAAAAATGTTTTGGTAGTTAGAAAAGTTGGTATTTTGTTCAAGTGGTTAGCTTAGTGCCTTTGCTACTTTTTTATCCACCTTTTAACACCTTCATAACCTACTATCTTTTACTAACCGGTTTGGCAGATATTAAGCAAATCCTTTAACACTCACCTATTACTTAATCAATGGGTTAATTCTTCTAAGTTTTTATTTTGTCTCTTCATTTTTAAGCTATATCTTTTTGATTTTCTCGGGATTACAATATGCATCTTTAATCTATCACAGTCTACATTCTCACAATAACAAGCTACTTCAAACAGTACAAGAACTTTTCAGGGGTACAAAATTTTTACCCCCCCACCACCAATGTGCTATCCTCAACAATGTATTTTCATTATTTTATTTTAAATGGGCAATCATATTTTAAAGAAGTCAAAGATAATGAAGAGTTGTTTTATATTTATCCAAATATTTCTCCTCTTTGATATTCTTCATTACTTTCCAAACTATGGGAAATCTCTTTCAATTTATGGCATATCTGGCATCTTTTTGTGTCATTGGAAATGTCTCTTTGCTCTCCAATCCCAGCCTCTGTTTTCTGCCCCCAGGAATTCCACCTTCTTTCCCAGACTCCAGCCTTCCTGGGGCAGCTGCAATGCACTCTGCGAAGGTCTGGAGGGCTTTGCAGAGATTTCTCTCGGCTCCCTGCCTCCAGTTTGCACTTGGTGAAGGGCAAGTGTGCCCTGTAAAAACTTTTTAAGTCTGTTCCCCAGTCTACAGCTCAAAATGGTGGCGAATATACAGGATTTTGCTTGTAAACATGCTCGGGAACAGACTAAAAAGAACTGCTAGAGGAGAGGCTAGTTATATATCAACTGGCAAAATTACACAGTCAGATTTGCTGAGGTGAAAAAAAGTATAGCTAGTCCATACTTACTAAAACAATGCATTTTTTAGTGTATGTTTCAAACCCAAGTTTTTTATAGAGCAGCACTTACCTCAGAGTAGGGTGAGAAAAATGCATTTTCGGGAAAAGATGCATAAGTGAAGAAGGCAGCCTTGTGAGATGCATGGTTAGTGTTATGAGATCTTGTTGGCTGATATTGGGGTTTAGTAAACAATGCAAGAAACATTTGCCGCAAACTGTTTCATTCCACCCCAACGTATGGAAGCAAAAACTCTGGAGGTGGGGTCAACAATTTGTGTTTGAAAAAGCCCTCCAGGTGATTCTGAAGCACGTTCAAGTATGAAAACCACGAAACTGGGACAACTTTTAAAAATCTTGTAAATGCTTAACTTTTAATGTCATTGAAAATGTAATGTAGAAAATTAGTCACTACAAAGCCTTCAGAGTTTAACCAAGAGCCCTTAGGTACCTAGGAAGGGCTATTCTCCAATATTTTACAACGAATCCCTAGGAAGTAAAAAAAGAAATTCCTAGTGAGTCTGCATTCTGTCCATATATCACATAAAACTGACACAAGATAATTTCTCCATTTGGGGAAAAACTGGTCTTTTCCTTAAAACTCTCTGAATGAAATTATGAAAACGCTATATGATTTATCAAAGATGAATGACAATGCGACAATCAAGTGACAGCTTTAAGTGACAGTTTATATAAAGACACGCTCATTTCTTGCGTTGAAAGACTGGAAGTTGTAAAGATTCCCCTCACACATACACATTATACTTTGTTCCTTAGGCTATAGCACTTTCAGCTGATATAATAGATGCTTTGGGAAATCAGGGCAATAGTTGTTTTCTGTTTTTGTTTATGGATGATTTTATGATTTGACCAAAATCTTGGGAGTCAGTCCTATTCCTAGCAGTCAATAGGTTGAAAAAAAGTGTTTTGTAAACATTCAGTGTTTCTTAGATTTAAAAAATTAATAAAATAGCCTGCAACACAAAGTTGGAAAGTAGTATTATTGGATGCTTATCCCTAAATCTATTTAGTTGTAGTTTTTAACTCATACCAAAGAGAGTGATAGAGGGAAAATTTTGACATATGATATAAGCTGAATAAAATTAGAGTAGTGGAGATGAATAAATAGTTTCATAAGGAGGTTTGGAATTTGGAATTGCTTTGATAGAAATTTCAGCATATTGCAGAAGATATTAAAAGATCATCATCTACAGAAATGTTTGCTTAGTGCAAAATGTGAATTGGAAATAAATCTTAGAACAGACATCAAAATCTCATTCTTCTCTACCCAAGTTCTAATTTACTGCCCACTTTTAAACAATATTTCTCTGTCCCATCTCATTTCATTTACCATTCTGCTTTTTTACTACCTCCTCTGCCACCACCCTGATCCAAGCCACCATCACTGCTCACCTGGATTATTCCAGAAGGATCCCCCGCCCCAGCATTCCTTGCTCCACTCCATTCAACTACTCTGCTCCAACCCCACTGGTGTCCGTGATGTTTCCAGGACACATCAGGTACGCTCCTGCCTCAGTGCATTTGTCGTTTCTGTTTCCTTTGGCATGTTTTTTCTTCAGATATTTGCATGTCTCCTTCTTCTTTCTCTTCTGATCGTCAATCAAATATCAGTTTCCCAAAAAAGCCATTGTTGGTCACTATCCAAAATTGAAAGCCCCTTTTTACCTTATTTTCCCTTTTATCACTTATCACTAACTGTTCTTTAATCAGTTATTGATCTTGCTTATTGCCAGTCTGCCCACCCCACTTCTGTGCATGTAAGTTCCCGAGGGAGTAGTTCTCTTCTGTACTGTATGGTACCCACAGTGCCAAGAAAATGGTCTAGCATAGAGTACACACACAGAAAAGCATCTATTGATTAAATGAATGAAAATATAAATGGTAGTGATACAAAAACTGGACACAGAATATCAACAAAACTTTATAGAATAAAATACCGCAAGGAGACAAGCATATAAAAAATAACCAAATTCACACACAATCAAATAAAAGAATATTTAAAAAATCAGTGAGAATAATACTTAGTGGGTACAGACTGAAGAGATTCTAAGATTTGCTAAACAATGAGAAACCGTTATTTGCAAAAGCAAATAAAACCTCCAATTCTTTGTCATGTGTACTTTCTTGTAAGGATGTTAGAGTAGATACAGAGCAATTCTTTCAACCTGACATGGCCGACAGAAAGAAGAAAAACCCGTAAAAACAGAATTTAAAATACGAGACTGTTGAATTACATTCTTCATTGATTTTGGAAAATCCTCAGCATTACAGAAGACTGCAAAACATTTATAAGGAAAAAAAAAAGAATTCACAGGGACTTAAAAGTTCAACAAAGCAGCCAACGATGTGAAACAGCAGCAAAGCATTTTGCATGCTGGTGAAAACTGAGCTCATTAGCAAAGTGATGGCTTAGAGATGACTCGAGGGGAGGATACGACTAAACTTCATACAGTCCTTCCTGCAGAGCTGATGCTGAAACATCCTTGGTCTCACTTTGTTGGAAGGTGCTCAGCACACTTTTTTGCCTAAGGTAAGATATGAGTCAGTACAAAGGCAGGTGGAGAGAGATCAGCATTTTGAAATAAGCAGAATGAAAGGCCATCATACAAGTTGGCATAATATAAAGTAAGATCTCAAATTCCTATGTGAATCCTTTGAACACAGAAAATGCCAAAGCACACTAAAAGTCTACACATAATCCTAAATAAATATATGTGTGTGTGTACACACACATACATAATATACACCAACACAATCATTTGATGCCACTAATTCTAGGAGAAATTTCCTAAAAAAAATTCATTTATAAATTTTGTGACTGGGTAAGGATGTAGAAGGTATCTAGTTTTAATCAGCTTAAGTTAATTAGAATCGGGACAATATACAGTCTCATGTTTTAAAGACAATTCTTGAACAATTAGAGTAAACAAAACAAAAATTATGATTGTAGTTAATTGTTTTGTATATTCATAGTCAAAGGGAAAATTGCTAACAATAACAGAAATGGCATATAAATTTTAAAAAATAAAATGAGCAGAAATTCTTGAATTATCCTTGAGATTTCCATTCTTTCCGTAATTATTTAATAGTTACAAATTTCCCAAGATTATCAACTCTCAGATTTCAGAAAAAAAATAGTTGCAATCATATAGTATTTATGGGCTAATAATATTAAATTTTAAAACTTGAAATTCAATCAGATGCTGCATCAGACAGTATGAGAGAGGGGAGGAACAATGGAAGTAATGAGCAGCCAGAATTCCAGGGGAGCGGGGAGCTAGTTAGAACAGGGTGGCTGGGATAGCTACAAGATGCTGAGCAAAGTAGCATCGTTGAAGAAGAGCTCTATGTGTGCAAATTATTTTCTAATCAGCTTGTTAAAGTGTTTCAAAAGGAATCAGGTCAGTTTCACAACAGGAGCCAAAGAAGAGAAACAAACCTGACAGCAGCCTGGGCAATAACAGGAACAGGAAACTGGAAAAGGGAGACTGTATTCTGGAGCCCCGAGGCAGGAAGAGAGGTGGATGTGTATGTTTGGGTGGGAGATGGGGTTCAAGCCTTGAGAGTGGATCTGGAAAGTCTACCCAAGCAGAAAAGAAGCAGATCGTCGGGGAGAAAGGCAGATGGTAGGAATCAGAATTCAAAAGGCAAAGTTAACCTGATCAGCATGTAGTATAGTAGAACCCTCCTTCATAGCCCTATGCAACTTTTTAATTCAGACAGAAAAAGAACACCTCTTTTGGATCTCCATTTTTCTCCCCATCTCTCAGAAAACCTCCCTGAGGTTCTACACGTAGGGTACAGAGAATGAAATGCATTGGTTCTGAAGGACTTGCTTTTTGTTTGAACCACTCTCTCACAGTTAATTCACAGAGGAACAGCGCCGGGTACTAGCAAGTACTTAAAGCATATATATTAAACTGCATTCATAGCCCATGAGGGCTGGTCCTTGGTCTGACCATAATTAGTTCCACCAGTGATTTTGATATTAAAATTTAGCACCTTCTCATTACATTCTCCAAGAACATCAATATTGTGACATAGCAGCTACCTTAGAGAATAGTTTTAAAACTCAATTTGACCATGACAAATTGTGGAAGCAAGCACAAACAAATCAGATAGAGCCTGAAAAAGCAGAGGCATGCTGCAGTTTTCTTATTGAAACCCACTTACTTAAAATGGTTTATCATTAGGCACATTCTTCCTTTGATTTATTAATTAATGCAATGTGAAGATAAAATAGCAGGTTCTATCACTGGTTCCCAGTAAACCGGTGTCACAGATAGAACTTTATTTTTTCTTTCAAAATGGCTCATCTAAAATTGCTTGTTTATTTGAAGCGAAAACATTTATTTCAAGCACTATTTTCAGTTCAGCCAAGATGAGAAACAACTTACTCCATGTGTTCATTCAGATTGCTCTGAATATATGCTTTTTTTTTTGGTATTTTTTTTTTTTTGTTCATAGAAATTATATGAAGTATTAAAACGTGTGATTTAAAAAAAAAATCACACATGGTGTATCACCTGTTATAAAATCAAACCATAGAAATGACCTTTTTTATTCTTTTTTGGTGAGGAAGATTCACCCTGAGCTAACATCTGTTGCCAATCTTATTTTTTTTGCTCAAGGAAGATTAGCCTTGAGCTAACATCTGTGCCAATCTTCCTCTATTTTGTATGTGGGTTGCTGCCTCAGCATGGCTTACGAGTCGTGCAGGTCACACCCGGGATCCGAACCCATGAACCTGGGCCGCCAAAGTGGAGCTTGCCAAACTCAACCACTACACCACAGGGCCGGCCCCGACCTTTTCTGTTCTTTATGGATGTTTGTTAAAAGTTAAAAATTTACTGCATCATAGGTGAAATATCGGTGATTCCTCTGTAAAGAAAGACAAAATAATCACTGAAATCACTGAAAAGATGTTATTATTGAAATAATGGAAAGATGAAAATGGTTGGTCAAAATTTGGAAGCCATCTTGGCTAGCAGTTGTTCCAGTCTTTCTAGTCAAGAACATTGTCAAAGTGTCGCTGTCCAGAGCTATCTGAAGTGGTTCATATTCATTGCATTTTATTGTCAAATAAAAATCAAATTCAGGCTTAGTAAGGAGAGACTTTATTTAAAAGTATTGTCACAGAGGGCAGGGAAGAGACCATTGCAATGGTGGGGGCAGGGGAACTATTTCAGTAGGGAGAATGCTCTGACCATAAGATCTGCAAGCATCTCAAGGGTTAGGCAAACAGTTTTTCTTTTATAAGAAGGAGTGAATAAGGTCAGAAAGAACTGGGTGTAGGGGAGGGAGATGACGGGGTGGTCTGATGAGATAGTAGGTCAGAGAATGTTTCACCCTGAGACCAGCCTATTTCAGAGGGGGGTGCTGTATAAGGAAGATTGGCTACTGCTCAGGTTATGAGTGGGCAAAAGTTCAGGAATCTGGCAGAAGGACAGAATTTTAATCAAAGTTTAGTTAACAAGCATTTTGTTCCAGTTGATCACTAGGGACAAGTAGGTCAGCCAATCATTTATGAGACAAACAATGGGAATATGGGGAGTGTATGTCTGGCCCGGTTCTAGGTCAGCAAGCAGGGCATCCTTTAGTCTCTTCTAAGTCATATGGGAAGAATGGTTCTTTTCAGTAAGATGTTTTCCAGAAAACAAAAAGGTGAGGAGATTTCTTAACCTTTGGTGTTTTCCAGGAACACAGGGCTCAGTTAAAATTCAATACCCTCTATGTGTTCAAGATTACATTTTTGGTAATATCACTGTTTTTACTGTCTAGGTACTACTATTTTAAATATGAAATCTATTCCGAACACAAATAAACCCTTATTCTTTTCTACCTCTGTAAATAACCTGGGATTTTTATATCTTTTTGAAATAGAAAAATAATAATAAATATATTATATACTTAGTTGCATTTCATAAAAAATGATATGCAGGGGCCGGCCAGGTGGCACAAGCGCTTAAGTGCGCACGCTCCGCTGCCATGGCCCGGGGTTTGCAGGTTGGGATCCCGGGCGCGCACCGACGCACCGCTTGGCAAGCCCTGCTGTGGCAGCGTCCCATATAAAGTGGAGGAAGATGGGCACAGATGTTGGCCCAGGGCCAATCTTCCTCAGAATAAAAACAGGAGGATTGGCAGATGTTAGCACAGGGCTGATCTCCTCACACACACACACAAAAAAATGATATGCAAACAAGTAAAGATATTATTTATTAAAAGATTTATATACCTTCTAAACTATCAATATGCTAAGGTGAAAATATTTCATTGTCTGACTTTTCTCAAATTTAGCATGCATGAAATGGAGAGGTACTCATAATTTACTGCTCAGTATTTCATCCATCTTTATCAGGAAATCTGCAAGAGATGCAATTTAGGTGAATGCATAAACTGGTCAGTTTAATTTTTTTTTCCAGGTGCAGGCTCATACCACTTACTGCAGATATACAGTTTGGTAGAGAATTGCCAAAAAGCTGCATTGTTGAATACACTTGCAGACAACGTTACTAAAATGTAATTTAAATGGCTTTTTTTCCAGTAGAATAATTGACAGCTTCTTTCAAGTAGCAACTTATAACTTAGAAATACTTATAATTTATTCCTTGACACTTATCTAGTTCACTGAGAAAGTTTACCAGTGACCATGGATATCTGTTGGCACATGAAACAAAACCAAAGGCTGGATTTGGAGAATCAGTTTGACTGTAGCAAAATGTTCTTGGGTAGCTTTCGCTCTCTTCTGGAAGAGTTCACTAACAGATGGCAACTTGTCATTGTTAATGGAGTGTTAGCCTGGAAAACTTCAAGGATCCATGCAGAGCGTGACACTTTTCCCCTCCTCTTTTCAAGCCACCTCACAGAAATAGCCAATAATGACCTCTTTCTTTTCACAGATGATTCCACCTTATGTCGGCTGATTCCTTCCAAGCCACATCGTGGCTGCTCTAATCCAAATATGACAAAAGACTTTTTGTTATTTGACAGCTAATCTATGTACTAAATAGCTGAGGCATCGTGATGCAGTGGGAAGGGTATTGCGACCCAAAAGTAGGGGTCCAGAGTTCTTGCCGTGGGCTCTTTGGGTCCTCGGCCAGATAGCTTCTCTACTCTGGGTTTCATTGTTGTCGCTGAAACATGAGCACATTGCTTTACACAAACAAGGGGCTCATTTCAGGTAAATTTGTGAGATTTGAAATTCCTTTGATGTAAACAAAGAAAGCATCAGTTAGCTGAGTATGTGCAACCATTTTACATTCAGTTTACTTTATTCCACTAAAATTAGCTTTTCATAGAAAAATTGGCAATTTGCTTTCTAAAGTAGATAATAGCCATAAAGCAACAATAAAAAACACTTTCTCTTCCAGTATTTTTTTTGCACTACATAGATTTAAGAGCTCATTCACACCATAATTTTTTTTATTAGTAACGTAGCACTTCAGAGATGACAATAGAAAATGGTAAAAACTTGCCCAAGATCATACAACTTGAAGCAATTAGTGTGAACCATAATCCAGATGATATTAATCCTGGCACTAAGCTCTGTTCACTTATTAAACCAGAAGTATCTATTTTATTTTAATAATGATAATTATTATTTGCATTATACTTTCTAGTTCATGGTGTTTTATACTTTTAAATGTAGAAGTATTTATGTTTTCAGATAAAATTTTTTCAGATAAAATTTTACATAAATCTTGGCAATAATATCCAGAAGAAAAGAAAGGTAGAAAATGTGTCCAAGGTCAGACAATTAATCAGTGATACATAGGGAAGGATAATCAGTTGTAGGGGAGGAAGATAATTCCTCTGCCCTCTAGGTTTTTCTGGCTGGTCTTAGAATTAAATTGACATGAGACAGAATAACAAGAGAAAATTAAACAAAGTTTAATAACATGTATACATGGGAGAAACCCAGGAAAGCTGAGTAACTTGCCAAAATGGCCAAAGCTGCCACCTTAAATATGATCTTCAGCTAAAGACAAAGGACGATGTTGGGGGAAGTGGTTCCGGACTTCAAAGGGGAGGAAGGCAATTTACATGGAAATGGAAAAGCAAATGTTTGGTAAACAGACTTTGGTAAAAATGGGCTTAGCAAGGACCCTCACAGTCTATGGATACTCAGAGTTACCTATGGTGATGGCCCGTCCTGGGGACAGGGCTTCTATCTTAAATTTCTTTTAGGCAGTTAGTGGGGAGAAGGTCAAAGTTTCTTTCAGAGTCTTTTGTACTTAACCAAGGAGATACATTTTTGGGGGGCCAATTCTGACCACCCACACAGTAATGGGCAGGTAGAGGGCAGTATCCTGATTCCTCCTCCCTGGATATTCCAAATCCCACTACACTGTTTAAATCAGCCCCTCCTCTAGAAGAGAATTAGGTTGGACATCAAATGCCTATTGAATAATTAGAAATCAATTGTTTTAGTCAGACAATTTTGTTACTTAAATTTGCTCATATTTCTAACCAGCCTTTTTCTTCCATTCCTCCCTTCCTCCCTCCCTCCCTTCCTCTCTTCCTTCCTTGACATTCCTTCCTTCTTTTCCTCCCCCTTCATTCTGCACACTGCTTTCCACATGGTTGTTTCATGCAGGTTCCATACACAGTTAAATTTGTCCCTTTAAGAATTGTTATTCAATGAATCCAACAAAAGCACATAATATTTAATTTCCTTTGGAAGTAAGAACTGATACTTTTGCTGGTTTTCTTTTCTGTGATCAGAAAAATGCCAATACCATCTCCTGCAAATATATATTAGCAACACTGTGAGAAAATTAACATTCTTATTGCATGTACTTTGTTACTTCCCTGAATGAATAGGAAGATAGCTAATGCTAATGCAGTTTAAAACTGAAATGAAATGTAAATAGAATTGGAGTTTGATTTTCTGAAAGTATTCTTCTTGAATAAAAAGAATGCTTAAAGACAATACTTTTAGTTTTAGACAAGACACTCTGCTCAAATATTAGCAGTCACTTTACAATACCTTACATCGTAATAAACAGCAATAAGTATGACAGTTATATTTTACATTTGCATTGTATTTTATGGTTTCCAAGACATGCCAGGGCAGTTGGGGTTATGAGATCCATTTTTCTCTAGCAGTGCAGGGAAAGTACCTATGGGCTCCAGAGTGACTCCATCTGTTCAAAGAAATCAAAAAACTCACTCATACAAACTGTTTTAGCACAGTTTCAGAGAAAAAAAAGATTTTTTTTTGATGGTGTAACCAGCTTCATTTTACAGATCGATTGTATGTTTATCCCTTGTAAATCATAGTGTCATAGCATGGTAAGCCAGGAAGGTACCCTGAAAGTTCATTTTGAAAATTCCAGACAGGTAAACATTTATGACGTATCATTAAGAGAGATTTTTAAAAAAACAGATAAAATGATAAAAAAAGCATTATGTATTAGTATACATTTCTTTTTATACTTGGATACTACACAGAAAAAATCCAATATAAAAGGCAATGCGAAAAATTATTTTTAAAAATTATATAAACTTTATTAAAATTCCTAGCTTTTCAAAGGGGTCTCAAAACGTGTTACATCATGTTTTCTACAATTTTGAAAAACGACTACTTTTGTGACTGCATTTATCACAAATAATATATGTGACCCATTTGGGTAAAAAGATATTTTTTTAAAAGATGGTTGAATTGTGGAGATTAATTTATTGAAGGGTAATCCATGCAAGCTAGCATCCCAAAAGGAATTCTGTCCACACAGAGCTCCATAGTTGCTGAGTAGCACTTAATGCAGTTGAACCTAGTCACCTGCGTAGATTAGTGGCAGCCCCTGGTCATGCCAGGGAAGTAGCTGGTACTCAATCCAATGCTGAATGCTGAGCTCCTAGGGCACACCTGTAACTAAAGCTCTGTCAGATCATACTGTAATATCAGGGCCTCTGATCACACAAGGGCAGAGCTGGTGGAGCCCTAAATCCTGTAGTTTGAAGTTCCCAGAACTCCAGGATTGGAGCCCTTTCTTCCAAAGTGTGACATCTGGCAAGTGGTATGCCTGTAAATGTTTAACAACCAGCTCGGGGCTGGGTGTGGTGGTGTGCAATTTATAATGTGTGGTGCCAATTTCCACGGTAAAAATATTCTCACCCATGGTGATTTTAAGCTACCTACATAATGTCACTGAACATGGAATTAGGAAGAGACACTCAGCAGCACACAATTACATAGTATTTTCACTACACAGATATGAGAGGCATAAATAAGCTCAAGAACACAGATCTTAATAAAATGTAGTAGGCTGATTAGGAAGTGAAGAATTTTGTGTATTTATTACCTTTGCTTTTAAAGAAATTTATTTAATTTTAAGTTTATATAATTTAACTTTTAATAACGGCTGTGTTTGACCACCAGGTAACAAAATTCCTGAAAACTTATCAGTCAGCACAGTATTTGGCCCAGCTGGAGCATTGAGGGCTACCGAAAAATGCAGTGGGCATTAGATACCTGCACACTGACTATGCTCCCTTCTCAGAGAGAGTCCCCAGGGAACTCTGCTGCTGCTAAGGTTGCCATGTGAGTGCTGCCTGACATTTAGCTTTTATTTTCACAAACAACTGTGAGAAAAGTATCAGCAGGGGTATGCATTATTGTCTCTTGTTTTCTTAAGTTACCCAGAAATCAAAAATTCCAAAAAAATTTCTTTATTGACCTAAAAATGATATATAAAGTTTAGCAGCGTGTCAATCTTGAAAATACAGATGACATTTGGTCCTATGAAAATTCTACATGATTGAAATTAAATTTCAGTGAAATTGCAAATATAGACCTGAATTCTCTCACAAGAAAACTTTATTAAAGGTTTTAAGTGTGGTAAAAAACTTTATTAAATGTCTTAAGTGTGATTGCCACTAATCCACATCTATCAATAGACATCTTGAGCAAAGATCACATCATTTTTTTTCCTCTCCAATGTAGACAGTGTTCTATGAAATATTAGAAATTGCAAATCTTGTGCTGACTATCAAAGATTACTAATGTGTGTAGCAGCTTTTCTATATCTATGACTGGATGTATTTGGAAAGACTAAAAGACACTTTGATTAACTGGTTCTAATATAAGAGATACTTTTGGAAACCATTTCTTCTGACTCTGGGTATGATTAGGCACTATTGCTGGCAAAATACCTCCCAACCCTTCTTTCCCTAATTTGTCAACATTACAGTGAAGATATGGCTGACTACATTGGTTCTAATGCCTATAGCAGTAACTATTAGAGCAGATATATCAATTCTCTCATCCGTTATACTCAAAATGTGGTCAGGGACCAGTAACATCACTTTGTTAGAATCACAAAATCTCACGCTTTACCTCAGACCTACTGAATCAGCACCTGCATTTCGTCAGGGCTCCCATGTGATTCTAATGCAAATTAAAGCATAAGAGGCACTAATCCAGATACTATCCATGGCCGCAGGGCCAGTTCCGACCAGTTCTGATCACTGTTATGCCTTCAGCACCTGTCAGCGTGCCTGGCACTGGCATGCACTCATAAATATTTTTGAATGAATGAACATACATATAATATATGTACTGGCATTTGTATTAAACTGAAATAGATTGTTTTCAGGTTTTCAATCTGTTTTCTTTATGAACATTGTCATAGGTAGCTTAAAGATGGAATCTAGAAAAAGCAATGGAAAATCACTAACATAAAAATAACCAAATTTCAAACTTCATTTAGAATTATTAATAAAGACTTGTGAATTATAATCAAATACTGAAGTATTATTTTATTTGCACTTCTTTCCTTTATTTCAGACAGTATATTAAGATATCGTTTCTTAATTTTAGTGCTATTACTTTACGCTCCCCTAAAATATTTAAGCATAATTTTATTATCTAATTCAAATGTTTTCAAAGTGCTTAACATTTGCATTTCTTGGAACCCTTCTCAAAATGAAGGTTCTTGGATCTTACTCTGCACCACTGAATAAAATCTCAGAAATATGCTTGTGAAAACACTTACCGTGGGTAATTTTCCCTACTGTTTGGGAATCATTTAATCTGATGTAAAAATATATGACAGTGTTTTTATGATGAAATATATGTGCAACTATATTTCTTTCTTTCTCTAGGTGGCTAACACATGTAAATAAACAAACATTAATCTAATTGGTCATGCTTCAAGGGTAGTCTGACCATGAAAGTTGGCAATTACAGCACTCATAATAGCTACCTTCTTAAAACCAAATTAAGAGAGAATAAGCCTCACTTTAAAATAAATGCACAGATATTTTAGAATGACAGTGATTAGAGTTTAAAATTATAGTTTGCCTTAAATTTAGTTCATGTTGAGAATCATTTCAGCCAAGCCAGACTTCTGAATTGTTTTGATGACATTTAAAGAGCTAACAAAACAAAAAGTACCCCTTACCACTCATAGATCATGATTCTACTTTTCCTGTCACTTCCTTATTTTTTTTCACCAAAACTACCTCTAATACTTTATAAAATCAATGTACCCCTGTTGCCCTAGTGCAGATGCATATTGATGGACTAAAGATATAATAATTTAATCAACGCACAGCTAGTAATTGTGCGAAGTATTTTATGATTATTGGCTTATTTAAGATTATCTTTGTCTTGCTCTCAGATGGGAAGGATGAGGAGAGACATCTGATCACCTTCAAACCCTACAGAGCAGAATGTTGATTCAATGATTCTAAAGAATGAACAAAGTACATACATGACCAAATATATATGTATAATTATATATAAAAAATATATAAATATATATGCAATTAGGTAAACAGGCCCTTTACGTTTAGTTACGGTATGTGTTAACATTTCAGAGTTAATGAAGCGAGGTGATAAAACAACCATAAATTAATGACTTAGATTATATTTAAAAGTGATAAATTATGAGGAATATTTATTTATCCATAGCTCCTTCTTTCAATTTATTTATTTATTTTTAAGACTGAAAACAAAAAATATTTGTCATGAAGATGTTTGTTTACTTATTTATTTGGTAATAATTTGAACTTAGTTAAAAACCCCATGAATTTCTCCAAAATTCATTATTCAATTATTATCCTCCACTGTACTGATCATATATTATATTATGTTCTATATGAACACTCTTACCAAGAGAAATTTTTACTTGCTATCTATATCAAAATAATACACATATTTTAGAGAACTACTTAGGAGACTTAAAGGCAAAAATATGATTTTTAATATATCAAACACCAATAACACAATTGAAGCTGCAGATTAAGATTGCCTGAGCTGTGTTAATAAAAGTTATATTAATAAATTTTACATATTCACATAAAAGACATGATCAATTTTTGTCTTTCTAGGTGAAATCTACTTATAAGATTCATATAAACCATATTATATAAAGTTCATTTAAATATGTTTAAACATAATTTAGTATTAAATTAAGCTGTATAAAAATATTTTATTGTAAACTACAGTCCTATAGTTCTATATTTGTATAAACTTTAATTATTAACAATCGTATAACATGTAACAGTCTGTCAAGTGCTTTCTCTTACACCACCTCAACACTGGAACAACTATGCTGCTATGCCCGTTTCAGTAAGGAGTAAACTAATTCTTGAAGAAGTTAAGTGAAGTGCTTAAGAGAAGTCAGTGAATAACTGAAAGAAGAGGGATTCTTTTGATATTTTGTTTTTCCAATATCAAGCTTTGTACTCTTGTACCGCGTTGCAATTTCACCCATTCCCTCAGAAAGATAGGGCAAACAAGTCCTCATCACTGATTTTCAACAAAAGATAGCCACTTCTAGTCACGCTCTTCTTTATTTCACATACTCTCAGGGTGGCAGAAAGACAATGGAGACCACATTACTAGAAGAGTTGTGGCAGTCTGTAAGGAGTCTTCCAAAGCAAGCGGCCAGAAGAATTCAGAAGACGGTCTTTGGAAACCTATTAGAACAAACATATATTAGGATAAGAGAGGATTAGAACGTGGAGTTTCTGGCTTCGCATCTCTGCTCTTCATTTAAAAGCAGTTTAAGTTGGAGGCAGTCACTCCATCCATCTGTGTGTTGGTTTCCTCATCTGTAAAGCATGACTGAGATTATCCCTAGGGCTACTTCACTTACCTGTTAATAGTATAAAATGAGGAAGGTAATATTGTAATAATTGAAAATCATAAAATGTTGTAACATTTTAAGAAACTTATAACATTTATATTATTTATAGCATATTACATTATAACATATTATTTATAGCATTTTGTAGTGATGGAACAACAATGCTGCCCTACCTAGTACTCAATCCTCAGACGACTTCTCTTCTCTTTGTTCTTTCACTCCTAAGGTCATCTCCTGTCTGAACATTAACTATATGCTACTAATTTCCAAAATTGTATTTCCAGTGTCCCATTTCACATGGAGTAAACTCCTAATTTATTACCATGTTCCATCCACACACATCCCCCTTAACTCTTCTTATTGCCCACTCTCTCATTCTCTCTACATCCTGTTGTTTCTTGAACAACCTAGGTATTCTCCTGCTCAGGGTCTTTGCTCTCTGCTCTGCTTCAAATGCTGTAACTCAAAGATTCCTTTGAATCCCCTCTTACATATCACTTTATCAGAGACATCCTTGAAAAGCCTACATAAAAATACCACTTTCCTCCTCTGTTCCTCTCTATCTCTATTACCCTGATTTATTTTTCTTCATAGCACAAATCTCCATCTAGCAAGCACCCAAAATATTAGTTAGTTTATTTGCTTATTGTTTATCTTGTCTTGTTAGAATAAGGATCATAGGAACACAGATTTTTGTCATTGCCCCAGCTCTAGGTAGAATTATTCATTAAATGAATTATTGAGCAGAACAATATCAAATGCTGGCAACAGTGGCTACTTGATTATTAAGAGTTGATTCATCTAGTTTTATGGCAGTTATATGGACAACTAGAGATGTGTAGACTCTATTTGGGTCCCAGTATTTACAGATCCATCAGTTGTATCTAATGATGACAGTGGGTGGAATAGTTTTCGGATGTGTTCCTCTTCTAGGTCTATTTACCAATATATTAAATATTGATTGAATACTTGTGTGCTGTGAAGGGTGACTATATTCACAATCAAATAAATACAGCAATAATACCACTAAAAAATTTACCTTATATTATCCTTCTATTATATCCCAGAAATAGAGTGGAACTTTACATATATTATTTCTACCCCCACTAAGCAATTCTGCAAGGTTCACATATTTCTCTCCATCTTACAGATGACAAAACTGAGTTTCAAAAATTTTAGCTAACTTAGCCAAGTCAACAAACCTTTTCATTGTACTATTTGAATCCAAGTTTGTCTCACTCCACATTCTGTATCCTTTGCCACATGGCTTGTTATTCTACCTTCAAGTAGGAACTATTATGAAAAGAAGATGATGTAGTTATGCCAGAGTTTTCTCACTTACAAAATCTATTGCATGAGATTGTATTGATTCATAAGCTCATTTGTTTTAGCCATCCTTAATATGTTTCTGAAATCTGTTAGAGTCAGAAAGAATCTCGGAGTTATTTAGTCTGACTCTCTCATTTTATAGATCTAGAACGTCTGCCTAAGGACTGATTTTTCACCCAAAATCACATGACTGTGCTGTTGCCCAAACTCTTCTAACTCTCTGGTCAGTGTTCCCTATGTTGGGCCTTCCCCAACCCTGATTTATACTCTACAAGATTTGAAACAAAGTAAACTGTTGTCAGTGACCTTTTTCACAGGTTAGTTTGGAAGAAAGTGAACAAAGCTTTCACTTCAGGAGAATTGACTATATACACTGTAGGAACTGTATTTAGTCCAACAATAGTACATTACTAAAGCAGGGGAGAATGGGGTGGGTGGGAAAGCCAGGGAGAAGAGAATGGATTATACATGATAGCAATTAGAAGCCACTGTCCAGCTCAAATGACAGGCTAATACCAATGACCCCAAAGGCTGTTTATGGCTAAGGTAGCTGAAGCAAGCCCTAAGTTGTAACAAATCATGATCATCAATCTCATCAGAGGTATATTGGCAAATATATTACTTAAAAATGCCAACAATATTAATATATCAAAGCAGTAAATTTTACGAACTAGAAGTGTATGCACTTATTACACACACACCCCCCAACTAATATATATGTAACATAAAAACATAAAAATATGACATGCATACACTTAAAGACATATTTTTTCAACTTAAATATCAAACATTCAATTTTAGTATTATCTGGGAAAAAGTCTTAAATAATAAATTAAATATTTAATAAGATTTAAATAATAATATTATTTAAAAATAATAATATTTAATAAAAATAATAATGTTATTTAAATAATAAATAAATAAAAGTCTTAAATAAAAGTCTTAAATAGTATAAATTAAGTATGCTTTTCCTATATTTACTTACAGATTGATTGTAACCACCTCTCACTTGATCAGAACTCAGAGTTTTGTGGCATAAGTAAGTACCATTGAGCTCCTTATTTTTATGTGTTCGATCAGTATTTCAACAAGATGCTCTACTGAAACAAGTCTTAAGTGACTGTAAAAATCTATACTATGGTCAGTTTATGTCTTGTCTTTATTCACTTATATTCCTGAAGCAAATAGTTAAGAAGCTTCCCAATTGTTTCCATTCTATAATTTCTTATTCTAAATGTTTTGAAAAATAAACAGAAATAGGAGTAAAGAATTTTGCAAATTATAGAGTTAGAAGAATTATAAGCAAGTATTTTTGGAAAAAAGAATTTCCCTTAGCTGTTATAAAGTGTAGTAGTTGAAAATTGTTTAAATATATAAGGTTTACAGTATCTATAGAAATTGCTTAAACTCTGTTATTGACTTCATCTTTGTTTTATATTACACAGTTGGAGTTTGGAATGCCAGAGACAGACTTTAGTAGATAATAAGAATTCTGAAACCTTAAATGAACATTTTTCTTTCTATGTTAAAGCAAAACGATGATAGAAAACAAGTTCAGCTTGTAAGGAAACAAATATAAGTGGAAACTACAATGTCTTAGAATAGCTGATTTACATCATGAAACAATATTTTTGCTCCTTTGTTGTTATTATTTAGGATATACTTTGTTTTGAATACTAGGCAATCATTCCCAATTCTGCTTGGGACAAAAGAAAAACAAGGTCAGTATAATAAATTATTAAATAGCAACAGTTACAAGTTATTAAATAGTAAGAACTATGAATAAAATTATTTTGTCAGCATTGGAACTGCTTGAAAGTAAGTGTTCTAAAGACCAATATACATAATTTCATTTTTAGGCATATTGTTGTCTGAATAAAATTGTTTGTGAACTAGTCAAGGAATCCAATGTCCATTTCTAACATTGTTTCTATAATGGAGAAAAGAATTCTGAATTTAAAAAATAAATTAAAAAATAATAATCTGTAGTATTTTTCTGCCTCCCATCAATTTTCAATATAATGCACATTATGCCTAAAGCATAATTTACCCCAAAAGAATTTTTTTCTTATTATAAAATAAAAATTTAATACATATGTTATCCATTAAATCATGCTACCCATTTGAATATTCTTTAAAATGACTCCTTATTTCTTTTCTCATTAGCCACTTTCAAGGTTTAAGATTATTAGTTGTCTTCAATAAGCAATAAAATTAAATGTCTCAGGCTTAAAATAAATTATTTACATCGAAAGGCAGTAAGGGAATGGAAAAATATGGATAGGTTTAAGATTCATTGTAGAGGTCAAGAGCTATATGTTGATTCAATATGGAGCATTTTTAGAGAAGAGGTCAATGATTAAGATTTAAAGGATGAGCAACTAAGAGTAGTGGTAACATACACGTAAATAAAAAAGTTAGGGGATATGGTTTATTCAGGATTGGGAAAAGAATAAGCTTGGACTTTGGCAAGTTGGGTTTGTCTTGTCAGTGGGCCAAATGGCAAATGGTTGGAACTGCAGTTTATAATCTAATGGAAGAGGTCAGGTGTCAAAATATATAGATTGCATTTAATTCAACAAATTCTTATATAGTACTTATTCTGTGCCAGATAATTTTGTGAGGAATGTGATTCAGACATAGAATTAAATGAAGCCCGTCCCTAGGGATTCTTCTGTTTTA
Organism: Ceratotherium simum simum; assembly: GCF_057802395.1. Taxonomy (NCBI): domain Eukaryota; kingdom Metazoa; phylum Chordata; class Mammalia; order Perissodactyla; family Rhinocerotidae; genus Ceratotherium; species Ceratotherium simum. Next base: position 51,281,652 of record NC_141909.1, read on the forward strand.
ATAAGGAGAAATAGATATATAGATAACTATTTATAAAGAGTTATATGGTAGTATCTATAATATACTATGGAAATCCATATGAAGAAGCAATTTAATTTGCCTTGGTAGCTTAGGTAAAGCCATGGAAAGCCATGGAGTTGCATATGGTAAAGTTGGCAACCAAGCGTCATCCTCTTCAGCCCTAGCTATTGCCACTTCCTATATTCTATCACTTTGTGCAAAGATAATTTAATGACAACATGAAACTTCTCTATATATGCTGTTCTCTGCAATGCTGTCTTTTCTGACTAATTCCTTCTATCCTTATGGACTTGGCTCCACTACTACTTTCTCATTAAGATCTTCCTTACTCTCTTGTCTTATGTTTCTCTTTATGAATTTTCCTTATGAGAGTTTGAAATCACTGCTATTTTAATATTATTAAACAGTGTTAAAATTATCTGTTTGCTAAATATCTCATTAGGCTCTGAACTACTTAAGGGAGAGGCTGATTTTATCTCTGAATCCCTAGAGTCTAGTATAATACTTGAAAATTATGAGATGCTCAATAAATCTTTGTGGAATCAGAAAAGGGAAATGAACAGAAGGGGAACGTATAGTAGGAAGAATGAAGAAAGGCAGGAAGACACAGATTAAGAAATTCTCAAGACAGAGCCTAAAATTTTCAGGGTGATATAAACAGATGCAACAGTGAAATAAATAGAAATGATGTAATTGTCTAGGAAAGGAGTGTAAAAGAAAATTAGAGAGCAACTTAGAGTACACCTATTTGAGGAAAAGGAGGAAAATCCTTTTATTTCGATGCATGTATATGTACATATTTCAATATTGTGGGAGCTAGGGGACTGAAAGAAGAATATGGTCCATAAGTCAAATATTATTCAGATTTTTATAGAGATGAGACTGGATTTGGTTACTAAGAAGTCACAAGTTGGATCTTAGTGAAAATGACAGATTGGGAACGCTAACAGCTTAATCTTCAATAGAAACACCAAAAACAAAAACAAAAAAAGCAAAAACTATTAAAATCAACTTTGTTAGAACTCTGGAAAATAATAAATGTTTTACAGCAGCCAAGCAAATGCTGAATCAAGATAAAGGTAGCTTCAACCTGGTAGGAGAACTTTGTGACATTTTAACACTGTTTTCCCCCATCCATCCTTGTACTCATCATGACTATGTTCTTGGAGATAGCAGCCCATGTTCCCATGTGAGTACGTCGTTCCAGAGGCACCAGAGCAGACCTTGTTTCCGAAAAATTGTGTTTGTCTGTTTGGAACTGTTTGGGAGTTCCCTAAAGGACTCATGCAATGTGCTTGCCTTTGTTCGTCCTACCTTGGAACTCGTTCAGGGTGGAAAAGCAGCTAAGCAGAGGACATTACTCAAAAATGTGGAAAAACAAGTGAACAAGCCACGGCCACCTGGGACAAAAGGTTACGGATGGGGACAAACAATAGACATGCTGAGAGCCCAGGGGGAAAACCTGGGGAGAGAATTACTTTGGGCATAAAGGCTTTGAAAATCTCTTGCCTATAACAGGAAAATCTGGAGAGCTAGATGCATAATCGGGGAAAGAAACATGCTCAGACAAGACCTTAGAAGACCCTAGGGTTTCAAGTCCACCTAATCTTGATGCTCAGCACAAATAGGAAGTGAATGCTAAGGCAGAATTGTAAATGTCCTGACTATGCATTGAAGGAGCACTCCAACAAAGAGCCAAACTGCACAAGATAAGGAGAGCATTGTTGTTTGTTTGTTGTTTGTTCCAAGCATTTAAAGCAATCTCTGTCAAATGACTAGCTGACTGCAAACTAAAGGAATTGAGACATCAGAGATTACATATGATAAAGAATAACGTCTTTAGGGTCCGGGCCCCTGGTTTAGCGGTTAGGTTAAGTGCACACACCCGGCTACTGGCAGCCCCGGTTTGGATCCCAGGTGTGCACTGATGCACTCCTTCTCCCGCGATGCTGAGGCCGCATCCCACATGCAGCAACTAGAAGGATGTGCAACTGTGACATACAACTATCTACTGGGGCTTTGGGGAAATAAAAAGCAGGAGGATTGGCAATAGATGTTAGCTTAGAGATGGTCTTCCTCAGCAAAAAAAAGGGGAGGATTAGCATGGATGTTAGCTCAGGGCTGATCTTCCTCACACACAAAAAAATTGCAGTTACTTAAAAAAAAAAAAAAGAATAAAGTCTTTAAAAAGAGTTTAAGGCCAGCCCCAGTGCCCTAGTGGTTAATTTCAGCACACTGTGCTTCAGTGGCCCAGGTTCTGTTCCTGGACATGCTGGATGGTGGCTTACATACAAAATAGAGGAAGATTGGCAACAGATGTTAGCTCAGGGTGAATCTTCCTCAGCAAAAAATAATAGTTTAGAAAAGTTGCTAAACAAATGACAGCAAGTAACAAAAACAAACCCTGAGGACGGAGAAGAGTCTGATTCACAGAGTTACCATATTAAAATATTCAAAATGCCTGGTTTTCAATATAAATTATGAACCATACAAAGAAACAAAAAAACATGGATTATTCACAGGAAAAAGAAAAATTAACAGAAACTTTCCCTAACAAAAGACAGACATTGGATTTTCTAAATAAAGGCAGTAAATGAACTGTCGTAAGTATGATCAAGGAGCTAAAGGAAATCTTTTAAAAAGAAATAAAGGAAACCAGGAGAATGTTGTCTCAACAAATAGAGAATATTAGTAAAAATATATAAATTTTAAAAGGAAACCAATAGAATTTCAGGAACAGAAAAATACCATAACTGAAATAAGAAATTCCTTACAGGGGTTCAGCAACAGATTTGAGGAAGCAGAAGAAAGATTAGACAAATGTGAAAGGATGCAAAAGATATTATATGCAACTAGTGACCAAAAGTGAGCTGGGTGGCTTGCTAATGTCAGAAGAGATAGACTTTAAGTAAAAAAGCATTAAAGGAAACAAAGAAGGACATTATATAATGATACAAGTGGTAATTTATCAAGGAGATATAACAATTTAAAACATACAAACCTAATAACTGAGCCCCAAATATATAAAGCAAAAATTAACAGAATGGAAAGGAGAAATAGTTCTACAATAATACTTGGAGACTTCAATATTCCACTTTCAATAATTGATAGAACAACCATACAGAAGATTAGTAGGAATACAGAGGTCTTAAATAACAGTATAAACCAACTAGATCTAAAAGACATACACAGAACACTCCACACAAAAACATCAAAATACACATTCTTCTCAAGTGCATATGGACATTCTCCAAAACCAGTCTTAATAGATTTAATAAAATAGATATAAAAGTATATTCTGTGATCACAGTGGAATGACATGAAAAATCAACAACAGAAGAAAAGTTAGAAAATCCATAAATATGTGGAAATTAAATATCACACTCTTAAACAACCAATGGGTCAAGTGAAAAATCAAAAGAGAAATTAGAAAATACCTTGAGATAAATGAAAACCAAACAGAACATACCAAAATTTAAATGATGCAGCAAAAGCAGTGCTAAGAGGGAAATTTATAGCTTTAAAAGACAACATTAAGACAGAAGAAAGATCACAAATCAAAAACCTAATTTAAATCTTAAGGAACTAGAAAAAGAAGGGCAAACTAAAGCCAAGTTGGCAGATATCAAAGAGGGGATGTTACTATTGATTTTACAGAAAGAGACGGGATTTTAAGAGAGTAATTTAATCAATTGTCAAAAACTTGGATAACCTCAATAAAATGCACAAATTCACAGAAATGCATACATTACCAAAGTCAATGAAAAAGAAATAGGAATCTAAACAGGTATATAAGCAGTAAAGAGATACATCCAGTACTAAAAAACCTCCCAACAAAGGAAAGCTCAATACTAGATGGATTTACTGTTGAAATCTATCAAACATTTAAAGTTAAATTAACACCGGTTCTTTTCAAACTCTTTAAAAAAATAGAAGATGAGAGAACCCTTCCTAATTCATTCTATGAGGACACATTACCGTGATACCAAAGCCAGAAAAGACATCACATGAAAAGAAAACTACAGACCAATATTCTTTACAAATATAAATGCTAAAACCTTCAACACAACACTAGCAAACTGATTGCAGAAATGAGTTATAAAGGATTATACACCATGATCAAGTGGGATACACCATGATCAAGTGGGATTTATCCTAGGATGCAAGGGTGGTTAAATATACAAAAATCAATAAATGAAATACACCATATTAATAGAATGAAGAAACACACACACACAATTATCTCAATTGATGCAGAACAAGCATTTTTATAAAATCCAATACTTTCTTATGATTAAAAAAACACTCAACAAACAAGGAGTAGAAGGAAACTTTCTCAACCCAATCAAAGGCATCTATAAAAAACCCACAGTAATGTCATACTCAATGGTGAAACACTGAGAGCTTTCCCACTTTGATTAGGAATAACACAAAGATATCTGCTTTCACCAATTCTATTTAGCTTTTTACAGGAAGTTCTGGCCAGGACAATTAGGAAAGACAAAGAAATAAAATGCTCCAAAGTGGAAATAAAGATGTAAAACTATCTTTATTCACAGATGATATATCCTGTTATATAGACAATCCTAATCACACACACAAAGAAAAACTACTAGTGCTAATAAATAAATTCAGGACAGTTGCAGAATACAAGATCAACAGGTAAAAATTGGTTGTATTTCTATACACAAGCAATGAAAAATCTGAAAATGAAATTAAGGAAGCAATTTTATTTCCAATAGCATCAAAAAGAATAAAATAATTAGAAATTAATTTAATCAAAGATATGTAAGACTTATACACTGAAAACTATAAAACATTGCTGCAAGAAATTAAAGAAGTCATCAATAAATGGAAAGGCATCCAATGTTCATAGACTGGAAGAGCTAATACTGTTAAGAAGAGAACATTTCTCAAAGCAAGCTACACATTCATGCAATCCCTAGCCTTTTACACAGAAATGAAAAAGCCTATCCTAAAATTTATATGGAATTGTGAGGGACTCTGAAAAGCAAAAACAATCTTGAAAAGGAAAAACAAAGCTGGAAGACTCACACTTCTCCATTTCAAAATTTACTACAAAGCTACAATATTAAATAATGTGTAGTACTAGTATAAAGACAGACGTATATAACAATGGAATAGAAGTGAGTGTCCCGAAATAAACCTTACAATTTTGTTCAGATGATTTTTGTGAAGGGTGTCAAAACCATTCAAGGGAGAAAAAACAGTCTCTTCAACAAATGGTGCTGAGACAACTAGATTTCCATATGGAAAGAAAAAAGATAAACCATATAAAAAAATCAACTCAACTGGATCAAAAACCTAAATATGAGTTAAAACTATAAAACTCTTAGGAGAAAATATAAGAGTAAATTTTCATGACCTTCATGTACTTGGCAATGGATTCTTGGATGTGACACCAAAAGCAAAAGTAACAACAACAGAAAATAAACTGTACTTCATCAAAATTAAAAACTTTATGCATCAAAAGACACTATGAGATAGTGAAAAGACAACCTACAGAATGGGAGAAAATATTTGCAAATCACATATCTGATAAGGATCTAGTATCCAGAATATATTAACATTTACAATTCAACAACAAAAAGGAAAACAACTCAATTAAAAATTGGTCAATGGACTTGAGCAGACAATTCTCCAATGAAGATACTCAAACAGTTAACAAGCACATGAAAGGTGCTCGACATCATTAATTATTAGTGAATTGCATATCAAACACAATGAAATCCCACTTTATACTTACTAGGATGGTGATAACTTTTCTAAAACAGGAAAATAAAAGGGGTCAGCCCAGTTGCACAGTGGTTAAGTTCCGTGTGCTTTGCTTCAGTGGCCCAGGTTCGTGGGTTCGCATCCCAGGTGCAGACTTACACATTCATCAAGCCATGCTGTGGCGGTGATCCACATACAAAATAGAGGAAGAAGGGCACAGATGTTAGCTCAGGGCCAATCTTCTTCACACAAAAAACAAATAAATAAATAAAAAGGAAAATAAGTGTTGGCAAGGATATGGAGAAATTGGAACACTTGTACATTGCTGGTGGTAATATAAAACTGTGCAACCACTGTGGAAAGCAATCCAGAAGTTCTTCAATAAATTAAACAAAACATTACCATATAACCCAGCAATTTCACTCCTAGTATATACCCAAAAGAATTGAAAACAGTATTCACACAAATATTTGTACACAAATGTTCATTAAAACACTATTCACAGTAGCCAAAAGGTGGAAACAGCCCAAATGTCCAACAATGGTTGAGTGGATAAACAAAATGTATTATAATCATATAATGGAATATTTTTTAAACATAAAAATGAATGAAGTACTACTTATACAAGCTACAATTACATGAACGTTAAAAACATTATGCTAAGTGAAGCCAGACATGAAAAGCCACATATTGGATGATTCTATTTATTTGAAATGTTCAGAACAGGTAAATCCATAGGTATAGAAAGCATATTTACGGTTGCCAGGGACTGCGAGAAAGGAGGAATGGAGAATTATAGCTTAATGGGCACAGGGTCTCCCTTGAGGGTGATAAGAATATTTTGGAAATAGAGATGATGATTACACAACATTGAGAAGCTATTAAATGTCACTGAATTGAACTTTCAAATGGTTAATTTATGTTACGTAAATTTTACCTTACTAAAAAAAAAAGTCTTCCCTTGACCTTTGAGAGACAATTTTTAGAGCTAATTGGAAGCAGAAGTCAGATAACTCTAAGTCTTTTGGCAAGTTACTTCAAATCTTTAAAGCTCAGATTCATGCTTTGTAAAGTGGAGGAAATGAAAGTAATTCATACAGATATTTTAAAGATTTAAATAAGCTAATAAACATGAAACATCATATTGTACCAAAATAGTGAGTTTTCAGTTACCTATATGTTTCTTAAGTACTGTATTATTATCACTGCAAGAATATAAAGAATGGTTAGTGAGGAGGGACAGGTAGTCATGAAAATTTTATAGACCAGACTTTCAGTAAACTTAGTATTCGAGAAAGGAAAAAATAACATGATATAGAAAAAATTTTTGAAGTACAACTAACATACAAGAATATGGATAACAATAAGGGATAGAAAGAATTGAAAGAGAAATTGAAAATGCAAATGAGAGATGAGAATGTTAATGGAGCAAGTTTCAAGAGGAGGTGAAAGTAGATGGGATGATGAGAAGTTTTGAAAATAAGAAATGACAGCTCTCGTTCAGAAAAAAGGAGAGGGAGAATATCAAAGTTTCCAAGAGGCTGAGTTACCAAGAATCTGTATTGGCCCCAACTAGTGTGGTTTTGTAACCTTCTCCAGCTGACATGATTTGTGAGGGAAGGTAAAAAACACAGAGCAGAAGGTGTCCCATAGCCCAAGATTGTCAAGTTGGGCTAGGAAAAAGAAAAGACATGGAGTACATTTTAGTGAATCCACTTTTTGGAAAATACAAACAATTGACTTCAAGTGGATTAGAGAATTTGGTGGATTCAGAAACAGAGTGATGGACGAGGAAGATAAAAACGAGTTAGAGTTGTAACTATAATAATGAGGGAGAAAAGCAGATGTAGATGAGGCAGTAAGAAGAGCAGAAGTCATTGTAGCTGGAGTGGGTGAATTCAGAGCTCAAATCGTTCATATAGAAATTTCCCAAGTGGTCAAGAAGACTTAAGTTAGGTGTTCTTAGTAGGTAATGGAACAAAAATTTCAGTTTAACAAATACTGACTGCAAACAATGTGCCAGAAATTGTGAGAGGTGCTGAGACAAGGGCATATAAGAAACAAAAACTACCCTCTAATAGCTAACGTCTAAGAGAAAAGACATACAGAAAGATGTAAAATTTCAATATAGTGTGGAAAATGTTATGATGGAGGGCATGCAAAAAGTGCTATAGGAGCATATAGGAGGGCTCACTAGGACAAGCTAAGTCTAAAATGAGTCTTATGGGATGATTTATATCTATTCAGAGTCAGAAAGGATGAGGTTTTCAGGCAGCATGAGGAAATTTTTAGAGATATGATCAGTAAAGGTGGGAAAATGGAGCTGGGTGAGGGAACTACTAGAACTTCAGTACAAAAGAAGCACCTTTAATCAACGTCTTGACCAGATTAATTCTCTCCATTCCCTTTATAATATATACCAACTTGTGCCCACAGCACAGTAAATACTTGCAACTATTAACTTTCCTACCCAACAGGCTTGTCCAGAACGTTGTTTCCACCAGTTGAGTCATTCGCTTGCTAAGACTCAGTTTGTATTTTGTGTCAAACCTCACTTATAACAATTGTTAATGCATTAATATAATTATTTAATTAAACTGAATAAACAAAAATACTCGTTCATACAAAGAGTCACTAAAATGACAGGAATCACTAAAGAACTATGCTGCTGAATTAGATGTAGGTAAAACAAGTAGAAATTATTGGAAAAACATTAAATAACTGAAAATCTAGGTTTCTTCTCAAATGCCTTGAAGTTGTTCTAATTTAAAGAATCTGAAACTAGAAATCTAGATACTTTTAGCCATGGCTTATGCAATAATATTAATCAGCATTCAAACCAACTGGCTCATATTTAAAGAAAAGATAATAGCTCTACATTAAAAGATAAGTAAATGAATGCATATTTACAAGCTTTAAGTAAAATGCCTAAAATATGCATTTATTTTCAATCTTAATACCTCCATCTTTAGCTGATTTTTATAACTGAGTAACTATGTATCTTCACTGTGTTGGATAAGAGGTGCTTCTATTCTACTAGTAACTGTTAAGTAAAAGGAGAGGAAGTGAGACAGGTTAGTCAGTCTTGTCCTAAAGGGATTTGATGAAATGCTGAGCATTGTAGCACAGTGCTCTGCACGGAAATGTAACTAATAAATATTTGCTAAATGAAAAAACTACAGAGTTTGGAATTTAACTTGTAGACAATGGCAAGACATTAATGGATTTTAGCAAGACAGATTGTGTTTAGATGGATCATTCTTTTTTGTAGAGTGGATAATACATTTAAGATGTGACAAAGTCAGTGGCAGAAAATGAAGAAGACTATTATAAATACTTGTGTAAGATCCAATTAGGGTCTAAAGCCAGTTAAATTTAGTAGAGATTCATTTCATATATCATACACTTAACTCATAGTTCATTTCATATTTCATACACTAAACTAATAGTTGTTGCACAGCTACCATTTGCCAGGTTTTGGATTAGGTGCCAAGTATTTATTCATGAATCAGACAGCTTGGACCATGTGTTTATATGTTTTTCATCCTAGTATGGAATACAGCTAAAAGCTGTTGTTATGCTATCACATGCAATGGTGGAGGAAGTATAGTGTGCTATGGATTCCCATAGGAGGAGAATCTGATAGAATGATACAGGTCAGGAAAGGCTTCCTTAGAGGAAATGAGCTCTCTGGTCAAGTTTAAAGAAGGAGTGTGATTTAACCAAGCAAAGAGAATGCAGGGAGAAGGGTCTTTCAGGCAAAGGCTGTGTGACAAATCAGAGATAAAGGAAAGCAAGAATGAAATCAGCAGAATGGAGTGTATGGATTGTCAATGGGAAGGGGAAGTAGTGGCAAGAGGTGAACATGAATATATCGGCAGAGGTCAGATAATGAAAGGTAAAATTAGCTTTGCTAAGTATTTAGGGCTCTATATTGAGGAACATCAGCAGTCATTGAAGTGTTTAAAATAAGTATGTGATGTGGTTAATATCAATTTATGAAGTTCACTGTGGCTAGAAAGAAAACAATGGATTAAAAAGTAGCCAAAGTATAGGCAGGCAGTTTAGAAGGTATTCTTATAATCTGGTCAACTGAAGATTGCGGCCAGAGCTGAAATATCTTTCATTAGTGGGTAAAAGAGATATATTAAAGGCTAACATTTATTGAGCACTTACCATATACCAAGGAAATGCTAACCACTTTTAAATATATTAATTGGGGAGAAGACATTTGCAAACCATACATCTGATAAGGGCTTAATCTCCAAAATATATAAAGAACTCAAGCATCTCAACAAGAAAAAAACTAACAACCCAATTAAAAAATGGGGAAAAGACCTGAACAGACATTTCTCCAAAGAAGACATACAGATGGCCAACAGGCACATGAAAAGATGTTCAACATCATTAACGATCAGGGAAATGCAAACCAAAACTACAATGAGATATCACCTCACGCCAGTCAGAATGGCTATAATTAACAAGACAGGAAACAACAAGTGTTGGAGAGGATGTGGAGAGAAGGGAACTCTCATACACTGCTGGTGGGAGTGCAAACTGGTGCAGCCACTATGGAAAACAGTATGGAGATTCCTCAAAAAATTAAGGATGGAACTACCATATGATCCAGCTATTCCACTGCTGAGTATTTATCCAAAGAACTTGAAAACACCAATGCATAAAGATACATGCACCCCTGTGTTCATTGCAGCGTTATTCACAATAGCCAAGATATGGAAGCAACCTAAGTGCCCATCAAGGGACGAATGGATAAAGAAGATGTGGTGTATATACACAATGGAATACTACTTGGCCATAAGAAACGATGAAATCCAGCCATTTGTGACAACATGGATGGACATTGAGGGTATTATGCAAAGTGAAAGAAGTCAGAGGGAGAAGGTCAAATACCGTATGATCTCACTCATTAAGTAGTAGATAATAACAACAACAAACAAACACATAGAGACAGAGATTGGATTGGTGGTTACCAGAGGGGAAGGGGGGAGGGAGGAGGGCGAATGGGATAATTTGGCACATGTGTGTGGTGATGGGTTGTAATTAGTACTTGGATGGTGAACATGATGTAATCTATGCAGAAATAGAAGTATAATGATGTACACTTGAAATTTATACAATGTTATAAACCAATGTTACTGCAATAAACAAAAAATTTTTTAAAAATTTAATTGGTCTTCAAAATTAACCATGATGTAGTCATTGTTATTATCTTTATTTTGAAGATGATGATATTGAGATTTAAAGAGATTAACTTTACCAAGATCACACAATGAATAAGAGTTAAAGAATATGAATATGGTTATGTTAAGGATATTTTTATAGAGAGTAAGATGTTTACAAAATTGTTGGAAGAGCTGAAGAAGCTCATGTAGCTCAAGCCATCAGGAAGGAGGACAGAACAATAGAGAAATGACCAACCAGGGACCTACTCCTAGGCCACCACTAAAGCTATAATGAGATCAATGACCAGCTGCTGTTCCAGGAATCCTGCCATTGCAGTTCCATCTGGGCATACAAGACACTGGCAAACAGACACCCACAACTATTCTTCAGGGACCAGGAAGGCAGATCAAAGCACTACTGTCTGCTGCTGCTCTGATGCTTCTTATCACGGAAGAGGTTGGGGAACGGATGCTGGAATTCTACTGTGGAGAAATCTCAGAGATCCATGGCTTTACTAGTTTCCCAGAAGATAATTCAAGGAGAAGGGAATATGGTATCTGTCTAACTTCCATCTTCCAAATTTCACTGCGTGCATCTAATTGAAGGAACGTAATCCCAACATGTAATGGCAAGGGAGTGTGGCAAATGTGTTTTTTAACTTTTCAACATCTCCGTTATGAAGAAGGACATGGGAAAGGGGTTAAGTAAGCCAACCAGAGAGGGACAAGAGGGAAATCATGGAAGATACCTAAGAGGCTATGGTAGAAATCCAAATAAAAGATAATCATGATCTGGACCAGAATGGTGGCAGCAGAGGTGGTGAGAAGTGGTTTAGCTTGGAATATATTTAGAAGGTAAAACTAACAGGGTATGCTGGTTCATAGAATGAGGAGTATAAAAGAAAGACACTAATCCATGACAACTAATATTTTGAGCCTAAGCAAGTGGAAAACTGGAATTGCCATTTGCTGAGATGGGGAACCTGAGGAAGCAGCTTTGGATGGGGAGTAGGCGGAGAAAGCTTAAGAGTTAATTTTCAAACGTTAAGTTTGAGATACCTTTTAAACCTCGAAGGGGAGATGTGTCAAGGAGGCAGTCAGCAAAGTATGTCTGAAGTTCAGTGTGTGTTCAGTTGCAGAAAATAAATTTGGAAGATATGTCCTATAATTTTTTAAAAATTTAATTGAAACTTTTAGGCTGCATATTTTTAAGAAATCTATCCTCTCTTTGTTTTAGCATCAGCAAATTGTCACTGCAATGATAGTATACTATTCTGTCTGACAGTGCAAACAGAATGACGTAAATAACATTGAATGCTACGTATGACTGAGTAAGATATCCCATGTTAGAATGAAGCAGAGTCTGGAACAACTCATTACCAAACATAAACAGAGTTATTTCCCAGGACAATATACAAATTATGGTAATCTGAAACTATTCAAATTCGACAAAGGAAAAAAGAGTTAACAAGTCTCTTGGGGCAGGAGAAGTAAAGAAGATGGTAGATAGTCTGTTTAAAAAAGTTTCACAAAAGAATCAGAAAGGAAAGAAAAAGCTAGATTCTAACAATGAATTGCGAAGAAAAGTCAAGCAAAACCACATTGATTTTATGCACATTGTCATGCAATGTTTACTAAAGGAGAGAAGGGTTTACCAGCTCTTGTGAAAGATCAAAAGATTATTCTAGATCTTAATATTCTCTCTTTGTTGAACATGTAAAAATGATAAAGATTAAAGTAATTTATCGTGGATAATATGATAAAAAGTTCATAGATCACCCTGTTGCATTTTGCGCTCTGTTGCTTTGATTTCGCTGCTGTCTCCTTTCCTTGCAGTATTATTTATTCAATCTGTTTAGTTTGCTTTACAGGCTGTGGCAGCATTCACAGTGTGGACCTATTGAACCAAGCCGTAATAGATGTAATACATCAATACATTTGAGCTGAACAGCTTTAATTAGGCCTTCCCGGTCATTTCATCAATTCAGTTGAGTACCATTGGGATTTGGATAACAGCGAACCTCCTGTCGAGCATGAGAATTACAGCACTCCAACAGGGCTCCACCAGTCACAGCAAGAGGTTAGGCAATCAACAATAACTCACACAGGGAAGTGCCCCACGCCCAACCCATAAAGTTACCCTTACAGTAATATCTTTGAAATCCTAAAACCTTTAAACCCAACTGTCAATTTGGAATGCAAACTGCCTTAAAACTCCTCAAACAGACACATAAAGCTCTTTTCCTGCTTCACAGAAGAGCAGGAGTTTACTTTGTTACTTCTGACATACATATATAATCAAGATCCCATTTCTGTAGCAGTTAGGTTGATGGACAGGATCTAAGAAGACGCAGAAGCTGTGCCAGACGTAAAATTTAATGTATACCAGTTGAAGTTTCAATAACACAGTTGGTTTATATCTTGCACTGTACTTGTCACATACAGCCCAGAATGAATATTCTCAAAGTAACGTGATACAGAAATCTATACAAATGAACATTACAGCAGGGCAAAACCACTTATATCTGGAAGAGGGTAGACTATTTTACATGCAATTTTGGGATGTCTTGTCACTAATTCATACATACACATACAAAATATCTTTAAAAGGAAAGTTTGAGAAAAAAGAGAAACCCGGGTCAGTATGGTTGGCCAAAATCCAGGTGACAAAGACATTTACATTTATGTAGAAAGGCATCCAAATAACTATCTGGTTTCCTTTTTTCTCTAATGTGTACCATGTGGAGACATGAACTTGTCAGAAACACCCAATGAAGATGTAGTGGAGAACAGCTAACAAACACTCTAGGTGCAGCCCCATAGGCGGCCAGCACAGAAAACTGACCTGCAGTGCTCTGCAAACCCACATCAAGGAAGCCATTAGATTTTGAAAAGAGAAGAAATGCGGCCAAGTGGATTAGACCGCGGGCTCCAATTCCTCAAATGCCAAGGAGCAAATCAGCAGATTAGTTGGAAACACCATATTCTAGGAGAAGTAGTAATCTTCCCTGTACGTGTTCATCTTCCCTGTACACGTTCTCTATATTCACATTCCTACAACCTCTGAAACTCACTCTTTTATACCTGGATAAGTGAAAGTCACCTGGTGACAGGATACTAGTAATGATGATCACCATAACAATAATTGTGATAAAAACTAACATTTGTGGAACACTTACTGTGTTCCATAATACCACGTGGTCTAACAAGGCCCCTTCATTCTTTTTCAGCCAAATGGTATCTTTCCCCCAGGGTAAATATTCTGAAAGCCTGGCTGTTCTGCAGCCACAGCTGCTAAAACTTGGGAGCAGAGCCTGCTCATTTTCCAGGACCATGAGTCAACAGGCAACCAGGTCAATTTATTATGACTACGGAAGTATTCAATTACCTAGGATTACTGAAATGACAAAAGGAATGTAGTGTTCCTTTAAAAAATTTAACCTTGTTAAAACTGTTTTAGCAAAAAAAGAAAAAGGTAGATGTACAAAATTGGAACATAGGAACCGGCAAAAGAATAAGTGGTTTTCTTACTTTAAAAAATTAACCACATAGCTACGAGCTTAAAGGGTTATGCCATTTGCATTTCAAAATAATACTAGACATAATATAGGTTAATTTGAAATCTTCTTTCTCTCAGCAGCAGACAAGAAGACCAAATTAGTCTTAATTGTGTCTTGTTTAACTTGACCATTTAAATTAGAGATTCTTTGCTAATCTAGATGCTTTTATACTTACCACATCCTTTTATGTGGAACTTTTTCTTATTTGACTTCTTTGACCCATGAAATGTTTTCAAGTGTATTTTATCTTTGGAGATGGTAAGAGTGATGCTATAATTAAACTTATGGGGCTCTGAATATTTAAATCTCTACAATGTTCAACTCCACAATATTGATATTTTTCATTCATATACATCAGTAGCTAACATTGTTAGCTCACTTGTTTTAATATAAGAGAAAATGAAACAGTTTGGTTATAAGAGAGAGAATATAAATCTAATAGATATGAATAGTACAAATTGATAGAAATATTAAGTTAACTTGTAGAAGAATTTAACTCCTCATATTTTAAAGTGCTTTATAAGTTTTGATGATAGATTGTCTATCATCAAATAGACATTTCTATTTGATGCATCATGCAATGCAATAAATGCATGCATGCAATAAATGCTGGGTTATTATACTTGGAAGAGGCACTATATCAAGAAACGTAATTACAAAGTTTATTAATTCCAATAATGAAAATATATTCTTTTAAAATGATGTAAGATGGGTTTTCTGATGCACACTAATGGCTTGGAGCAAGGACAATTAGAATATATAAACCATAAGTATTGTGCAGTTGAATCCAAAGATCCTCTATTCAATATTTTCTTCTCCAACCTTTTCCAGAATGCCCTTCCCACTCCACCAGGGTCCACGGGCACATGCATTATTGTGGCTACTTATTGGACTCTAAAAGAAGATTTAGATGTGGACTCAACATCTACAATACGTTCTTTATGTAACTCCTAAAAATCCCACATTCTCTGCTTGTGTGGAAATATATATATCCTATCAAAATACTATGTAACTCTTAGTATATAAGAAAAAACATCAGAGTGATAGTGAAAAACTGAAGTTTTACTTACTTCTTAACCTTAAGGCAAATTAATTAATGTCGAAAAATTCTCTTAAATATAATTTTTAATAACTAAGTCGATATTGGTTGTAGTAAGAATTCAAAGAATAGTAAAATGCCTAGAAAAAAAGTAAAAGTTTCCCCTCCTCAATCCATACTGGTAGGAACAACCACTGCTATCAGTTTAGTGTATATCATTTTAGATATTTAAAACACATATTTTGTATTTAAATAAGTAAAATATAAATTGTATATATACACATATATATGTTGTTTTGCAATTATTTTCATTAATAATATTTTTTATGGGAATTTAATGTCACAACATCTAGATTTACCTCATTCTTACTAAATATATTAGTATTCTAATATGTGCATATATGACTATAAATTTACCTATTTCCCCTGCTTTTGAAAAATTTAAGGTGTTTATTTTATTTAATTTTTCATTTATTTTTTTATTTTTATTTTGCTATAACACAGTGCTATAGTATATATCTTGGAATACATAACTAGACATTTTTGGAATTATCTCCATATGTTAAAATATTACATTTTTAATCAGTATGTCTAGTTTTTATGTAATAGAGTTCCTATTATACATTAATAGATTTCCTAATTCTGCTTCAAAAATCTAGCACTAATTAACACTACTACAATAAGTATATGAGTCCCATTTCTTCCAAATTTGCAAGTGTAGCATATTAATAATGCATCTGTAAAATACATTGCAGATATTTTCTCCCTGTGTGTACTTACTCTGCTTCGTTTATTGTTATCTTTTCCCATATCAACTAAAAAATTTTTTTCTGATCAATTTAATTACTATACCCCTTTATGTCTTCGGAGTTTTATGTCACATTTTAGAGGGTGCTTTCCATTCCAAGGTTATAAAAGTGTTTTCTTAGTTTTGATTATCTGAAAGCAGAGTCTGAGAGGGGGCTTCTAGTGTAGGTGCTGTAGTAGGGAAGATCTTTCTGAGAAACCTCTAAGGGCATGAGGGAGGCAGGACGGCGAAAGGGGACAAGCTGAGCAAAATGTGGCTTCAGGTGATGCCTCCTTCATCCTTAGATAGAGCTCTGGAATGTGAATTATACAGTAAAGTCTGTCCTACTTTGAGACGGGTAAGTAGAGCCTTCATATCCCACCATCAGTAATTGGTTCCTGGCTTCCTGAGCTGGGCAAGGCATAAATCCAAGGAACTTTCTGGCCAAGTGACATATTTGCACAGAGGAGGATAATTCTCCAGAGAAGGCTACCAGTGTGAACCATTAGCAACAGACACTACAAGAAAGTCATCAAAACTCTGGGCAGGGCAGCAGCACTTTTTTACTGCAAGTGCACTTGTGCATTTGCGTCAAATAGTTTCATTTATTTGTGGATATAATAGCTTTTCCTTTTTTTCTTTTAGAAAGCTATTCCTTTTGGAACATTTTAAGATGTAGCATGAGGTATTAATATATCTTTTTTTCCCCAAAGATATCCAATTTTACCAATAGCATTTATTAAATAATACGTTTTTTCCCATAAATTCAAAATATGTCAGTTACCATATATTAAATTCTCACATACATGAAGGTCAGTGTTTAGATTCTAAATTGTGGTCTGCTGATCTATTTGTCCATTACCGTGCCCACCCCATATTGCCTCAATTATTAAGCTTGTAGGTAAGTCCTCCTACATTATCCTTTTTTACCCACATCTGGCTATTCTAGCTTTATTCTTCTGGAATAATATGTATTGCAACTGAAGTGTTTATTCAGATAAAATTTGATTTATTGTTCATGCTTAGGTTGGAAATGAATCACCTTACACAGACAACAAGGAGAATTAAAATATAAAAAAATAAAAATTTCAGTTATAGGTGGTGCTAGGACTGAGCATCTGATATCTGCACCATGCTGAAAGCCCATGAGTCACACTAACATGCCTATTTCAGAGCTCGAGAATTTTAGACTTCAGCAACAGTAATATTACACTATTGTGTGAGTCACAATCCAGGACACAAGGAGTAACTCACAGGTAACTTGAACTCAAATATAGCAAGAGAAATCTCCTATAGAATGATACCATGGACTAGAATTATAAAATATATGGGAAAGTCCAATGCCATGGAAGACCCCATACAACAACCTGGAGAATCATATCTAAGCAATTGATGTCAATAGAAAAATTTGATAGAGCCTATAAAATATGTAGGTTTAAGTATTCCAAGAAAGAAAGAATGAATGAATTTTCATAAACAAGACCATGAATATATAAAATAAAAATATCTAAAAGAGAACAAGATAGAAATCATAAAGATTAAAATACCATTCACTGGGAAAAAATTCAAATTATTAGTCAAATATTGACTAGGCAGTGTGAGAGAGGGAGCTATAAATTGGAAGAAAGGAGAAAGGAAAAATATCATAGAATATAGTCAGGTTTTTTAAAAAAATCACAATACAAGGAAAATTTAAGTTACACGGAAGATAGAGTGTGAAGCTCCAGTATTCCACTAGTATTTGTACTAGAAGGATTTCAGAAAGAGATTGGATGAGAGTCAATGTTAAGAGTTAATAGCTGATGAATTTCCAGAAACAAAAAAAGGCATGAGTTCTCAGATTAAAAAGGTCTATCTGGTGATGATAGGATAGGAATGATGATATTTGTAAATTTATACCTGGTCAAATCACGATGAAAATAAAGACATCTGCATAAGGGAAACATCCTAAAGGGAAATAGATAAGTCTGAATATCTACAAAGGATGAATTAATAGGAAATGTATCCTTGGCAACTACAGCTGACAGAGAAAATGGAAAAGTACCTGGAACCTGCTAAGAAAAAACAGTCTTATTTTTAAAACATACACAACCAAATTATAAAGATGAAACAAAGATTATATGTGAATAACAGTAATTTACAAAGTTTACAGTCCCTAGAGCATCAATGAGAAAATATTATGGAATGCCCCTTAGCTAGACAGACATAAATTCAGAAAGGAATGGGAAATAGGAAAAAAACATGAGAGACAGGAACAAAAGAAAACAGCAAAAGACAATGGTAAATCTAAGCTTTTACTATAAACAATTGGGTCAAATTAACAGTAACTTGGGGATATATTTAATGAAATAAACAATGGGAAGGATATTAACATTTTCTGGGGGTATGTTTAAAAAGTAAGATGTAAATAGACTAAAATAGAGAATTTTGTGGGGCATTTAGTAAGAAGCGTGATAAAGCCTTATCTAATTTGAGAAGAGTCTAGAGATAATCTTCAAATTAGGCTATGTCAAAAAATATAAATTTAAATATCTGTGTTAAAATATTAAGAGGTGCTATTAAAAGAACAGATACAAAGTTTATTATTTCCATCCAGTAATAGACAATGAGAGAAATGAAAAAAACTCGACCAACACAACAAATAAAAATCCTAGAAGCAAAGAGAAAGCATAGCAAATTAAAGCCACAAAATATGATGACAGAAACACAGCAAACAAATCAGAAACAAAATTTTAAAAAATGGGTCAAACTTGTCAATTAAAAACCGCTCATGGGGGGGGTGTCACTTAATCCTCACTCCTGATGTTTCCTTCTCTTGGAAGGGACATCCATTAATGTTACGCTTCCACGTTCTCTCCATTCCTTTGTTCATTCTGCTTGGGGCTTTTGAGTCTGTGGCCTGGAGGTTTGCAGCTCAGCCATGCCTTCTCTTCTTTGACTTGGTGAATCTAGCTTCCCTTAGGGTTTGTGTCTTCTGGCCTTTTGCCCCAGGCTGAAGTTAGAGGTATGAACTGTTAAAAGATAAACTGAGGCATATTAAAAGTTTTAAGAGTTTGTTTTAGTAAAAATCTATTGGAATTGGGCAGCACCAGAACGAAAATGGTTAGAAACACTCCACTAACAGGAACGAGGAAGGAAAAGACTTTTATAGAGAAAAGGCGGAAGCAAAGCAAAGAAATTATTTGATTGGCTATAGCTTAAGAATGTGCCTTATTTGGAAAAGCCTAGTTGGCTGTTTGGGATTGGTTGTCCTTAGGTTTTGATTTCTTAACCTTCAGGCATTGATAGGCTTAGGTTTTGGTTTGCTGACATAGGCTGCTAAGGGATTAGAGCCACTGAGTCTAATAGCCTCCTCGTTTAATTAATTGAACAGAACCAACACAAGAAGGCCTGTGGTTGTCCACTACTACCCGTGATTAGGTAGATACGATGATTCATCTGTGAGGTCCAGTATTACGAAGCTCATTGTTTTTCTTTATTGAGGTAATATTGGTGTATAACATTATATAAATTTCAGGTGTACTTCATTATATTTAGATTTCTACGTAGATTACATCATATTCACCACCCAAAGACTGATTACAATCCATCACCACACGCATGTGCCTAATCGTCCTTTTCACCCTCCTCCCTCCCCCCTTCCCCTCTGGTAACCACCAATCCAATCTCTGTCTCTATGCGTTTGTTTGCTGTTGTTTTTATCTTCTATTTATGAGTGAGATCATACAGTATTTGACTTTCTCCCTCTAACTTATTTTGCTTAGCATAATACCCTCAATGTCCATCCATGTTGTCACAAATGGCTGGATTTCATCATTTCTTATGGCTGAGTAGTATTCCATTGTGTATATATACCACAGCTTCTTTATCCATTTGTCCCTTCATGGACACCTACATTGACAGAGCTCATTGTTACTGAACACCTGGGCCACATTGCCAATATCAGCATTATAGAGAACAAATATTTTTATATTTATTTAGCTTTTAATATTTTTGTTTCCAACCTCATTGACATTCTTTTGTCTCATTAATATAATTTTTTAAATCCCAGGCTACTAGAAAAATCAAAATTTAAACTATTAGTAACATTTAATATTTAGCATCAGATTAATATTCTAGTATATAAATTTTTGGTACTAGAAAAATTCTCTTCAAGTTTAAGCAAACTTCATTCACTGTACCTTTCCTTTAAATATATTCTGCCAACTCCCACGCTGAGTCTCTTTTTTTTGGACTAAGACTATCAGGACAAACTTAATATAAACTGCTATGCAATTGAAAGAGGTCACATGATAGATATTTATGGAATGAGATGGGTATCCTGCGGTGCTTGTGACTTTTTCAAAAGCTGTTTACTTTCTAATATACAAAGAAGATATTTTGTCTTTTAAATATCACATTATCTTTTGAGAATGGGGCACAGTTCATTCTAAAAAAATGTCATCAACTTTAAATTAATGGCAGTAGTTTACAAAAAAGAAAAATGAAAGCAAACCCCCATAATTTAGCTTTTCTGCAAGTGGAACATATGGTCAAATTTATTGGAAATTAAAAGGGAAACATCTGAATTTGGCTGCATATTCTGAGAAATTTTGCACTATACTTATCGGTTGGCTGAATACACTACATGTCAACTCTAATTTATTCTAAAAAAGTCACCTTGCCAAATGCCTGGGTTTTCATTTTGCCCACATTTAGTAATGTAATTCTAACAACAGGCACTGTAATTCTACCATCTCTTATACATGTTGTTCACGATAGATGCATTTGTATATTCTTTCTTCTGTTTTGCTTGTACTATATTCTCTTTGCCTGTTTTTTTATGTGTAGCATAAATGTGTATTGATTCTGGGGAAACTTTGGGTTAATCATATTTTAAGTTATCAAAAATCAACTGCATACACCAGAAGTATAGCATTGCATTTAACAGTGGAAATTCTGAGCAAGACGTTGAGAGTAGCTTTGGCAGATGTATGATGTATTTCTGGAAATAGGAAGATGTCCTAGAAGTAACATGTGGCTGTTCCTAAAGATTTATTAAAACTAAGCTGACACTTGCATCATTGATAGAGGTAATTTTAAAGCTCTTGAAATTCTACTGACCCTAAGATAATGAAAACACCATCTTCTACACATTTGTATTCTGTGGCATGTAGTGTGGTTAGTGGTATGGAATGTGAAATGCTGTCATTATCTTCCAGAAGAATTTACAAAAGTAACTGAGGGCAAATACACGGACTAAGAGACACTGCAAAGAAAGGTAGATACAGTGCTGAGTAGCTGATGAGTGGTTCTGTATAAAAACAAGCGATAATGATTACAGATTATTTAGGTAGTTAATAAATCATGAAGCTCAGTGATGCACAAAGCCTCATAACCAACACAGATTTCTTAAAAAGTGTTTCCTTTATCGTGTATCACAGCAGAGAATTTATATTATGCCCTAAAACAAATCAAATCCAGTGCATATGAAAAATACCACGAAATGTACTTAGAAGAGCCTTGCTGAGGTGAAGATATGTGCATATTTATGACACAGACTGCCATGGGGGCCACAAATGAAAGCTCTGCTTATAATCCAAATAACATTTGTAACAGTGTTTTCAGATAAGGAGAATGGTGTGTTAAACTGTGCTTAGGAGCTTCAACTCTTTAGGCCCATTCAAAATGCGGATTGTCCCTGTGAAATAAGATGATTGCTTTATATTGAAATCGGCAGAAATATTAATGAAAATCTATGGGGATGGCTAACGTTCAACTGCTTTCAGAGAGTCAGCACTTAACTATGATTTATTAATCACATATTCATGGAAAGAGTATTACCCTGTTCTAGTCCTTCCCCTCCAATACTGATATTCACCAGTGCCAGGTAAAAAGATTAGCTTTTAGGAAAAAAAAAGTATGAGATAAATGGAGTATGGGGAGGTAGGAGGATGTACAAAGGTAAAAGATATAATGCATAGATGAGCTTAGTAGAAGCTACAAGTTAAAGTTGTGAAACAGAATTTCACTTTTTCTTTGGCAACTTCATCACCATAGTTATTAAGCATAATACTGTTGTGTTTCCCTGGTCAGATCCCTCCCCCATTGTCCAGGATGGATAGTGTAAATCCATTTCCCTATAATCAAATCTCTTCTTCACCAGTGTCCCCCATTTTCAGTAGATGACTTCATCTCCAAATTCACCAAGACAAGAACTGTCTTAGTTAAATGTCACAATCATTATACAACAGCTGAATTCATAGTCATCCTTTCCTCCTTCTTTCTTCAATGGAAATTGTATTTCTCTAGTCTTGTAGGTTTGATCCTACCTCTTCCTATTGCTTCATTAATTATCCACTTTCTATTCATTTCTCTTTATCTCTTGGCTCCTTTTCTCTATTCTGTTGACTATCCATTCTATTTCTGTTTTTTCCTATCTCATGGCTTATTGCCATTAACATTTAAGGTTTTGTAAGTCTCCCATATATATATATTTTAAAAGTCTTGCTTTGAGGTCATTTTCCTCCAGTTACTGCAACTTCTTTTTCTCCACCACCTCCCCATTCCCTCTTTCATAGTCAAACTTCCAGGAAAGCTTTTTTCACGTCCCAAGAATCCCCGTACATCACAGTCTCCTGCCATCTGATGATCTAACTAATCCATTAAAACTATTTTCCCCAATGGATCCTTTTCAAGAGAAATTCTATCTATATGGCTCCTCTGTTTCTTCCTTCATACGATGTCTTTCCTTTGCTTTCAGATATGACATAGTCATTTTTTTTTCTTTTTCTGTGACAGGATTTCTCCACTCGAGCGTGACTGACATTTTAGACTAGGTAATTCTTTGTTATGAGGTGTTGTCCTGTGCACTGTAGGATGTTTAGCAGCATCCTTGGCCCATTCCTGGCCTCTACCAACTAGATGCTTAGCACACTTAACACCCACCCCTCACCTCCATCGTGATAATACGAAAAATGACTCCAGACATTGACAAGTGTCCCCCAGGGTGCAATATTGGCACTATGGCCCCCCACTGAGAACCATTGGTCTATATAGACTCATATTCTCTGTCTCTCTTTCTTCACTTACCAGTTAAGCGTAGGTGTTCCTTAGGTTCTGCTCTAACCCTCTGATAACTTCACATGTGATCTATATTCCTGTGGCTTACTGATACATACTGATATGTCAGAATGGTCCTGCATCCTATGTATTCTCACCTGCTGGACTACAGGACATCTCACAAGCACCTTACACTCAGAAGTTACGAAACTGAACTCATCATTTCTCACATCCACTTCCCCCAACCTGAATATTCCCTGATTCTCAGGACGAAACAACTATCTAGCCAATTTCCAAGGCAGAAATATTGAAATCATTCTTGATTCCTCACCTAAAAATACCACATATCCAATCAACAAAACTTCAAACTGTGTATTTAGTTTACACTGTTACTCTCCCGTTTCAGACGGTCATCATCTCTAATATATGTTACTGCAATATTTTTCTATCTGCTTCCAGATTTGGATACCTCCAGTGTATTTACCACACTGCAGTGAGAATGCCCTTTCTAGAATGAAAACCTTATCTTGGAGTTCGTCTGCTTAAAACACTTATGTTTTCCTATTATACTAAGGGAAAAAAATATCACAAACGAACTTCTTATTGTTCTTATATGCCACATGCTTCTTAGTGATCTGATTCCTGTTGTATTCCCCAATCCCATGTGTTGTCATTTTTATCCATATTGAATTACTTCCAATTTCCTAGAATATATCATTCTATCCTATTTCTAGACATTGGCATATACTATTTTTTTTCTCCTTGGAGCACTTGTATTTCATGACTTGCAGCCTCTTTAACTGCACACACTGATGTGTTCTAAGCTGTCAGGATGCTTATTCAGGAAGCTTCACTTAGTCTTCAGGTTTTTATGAGACAGTTATTCACAGTGTTTTCATGAAACACTGTACACAACCACACTATCACATTTTATTGAAATTGTGTGTTTACTGCTCTGTGTCCTCAGCTGGACACAAAGTGGCTTGAAGCTAAAGTCAGTGTTTTAGTCACCACTGTATTCGTAGTGACTAGTACAGTGCCTGTCACCAAGTTAATGTCCATTATATATCTATTGGATGGATAGTAAATTTATGACTAAACTTTGTCCCATTTATAACATTTTTCAGTTGTTTTACTAAATCCCACGATTGCTTCCAATAATTGATCTATTTCCTTCTTTCCCTGATTTTTTAGATTAGTTGTTGTATTCATTCATGCAGTGAGCCTTAATTTATCACTTACAGTGATGTGTGGTGTGCTAAGAACTGGCAGCACGATGAAGCCTCCTCTGGTGGGGAAGATAGACATATAAGTGATATTAATGGAATGAGAAAGTGCTGCAAGAAGACAAGCCCAAGATCTATAAAAGTCTCTATCAATAGCAGCTGAAACATTTAGGAAGTGGAGTGGGAAAGAGGACAAGTGGCAGGAGAACACTTCTGGGTGAAAAAAAACAATAGATTGAGACATGATTGTTAAGTGGGAGTTATCCAAGTAACAAAAAAGGTAGGAGGGCAGTGACATCAGCAACATGGCAGAGTAAGTGGTTCCCTTTATCTCTCCCCCTTCGAACTACAACTAGATGGACATTCATTGATCAACAGAGGATACTCACACAGCATAACAGGACACCTGAAAGACCTGTGCAGCTATACATCTGAAGGTGGATGGACTACTCCCAGGGAGTAGGAGGCACTAGGTAAGCACTCTTGACCCCCTGGCAGCCCTGTGCATGCTCACAACAAGTCTCCTGGCTGGAGCACCCATAGTACCACTGTGGCCCCAAGGGTGGGAATGTGCCTCAGCACAATTGTGGGAATAGGGGACGGCAGCCCTGAGCCCCCTTATGATCACCTTCCTGTCCAGTGGGAGAGCCCACAGTACTGCCATGGTCCCAGGGAGTGGCTGAGACTGAGACCCCATGGGTAGGCCCCACCCACCAAGCACAGCAGCAGCATGATCCTAAGAAGAGGCCGCAGCAGGTCTATGCACCCAGGTGAATGCTTTCCCAGCTGGTGTAAGTGCCCGTAATACCCCACAATTTCCAGCAGATGGGGTGGGATCAGAAACACAGCAACACAGCACTAGCAGGTGGAATCTGTGACCTGATACTACCACAAATGCCCCAGCAAAAGATTAGTTTATCAAACACCACAAGAAATTACAGCAACAATTCAGAGCAGTAGGAGAATGACAATTCTCCAGAAACCAACCCTGAAGTCACAGAAATTTACAATCCAAATGACAGAGAATTCAAAATAGCTGTCACAGAGAAACACAATGAATTAGAAGAAAACTCAGAAAGACAGTTCAATGAGCTCAGAAATAAAATTAATGAGAAGAAGGATATTTCACCAAAGAGATTGAAACTATAAAAAAAAAAAAACAAGCAGAAATTCTGGATATGAAAACACAATTAATGAAATAAAAAATAATCTAGAATGCTTAAAAAATAGAGCTGATGTTATGGAAGAAAGAATTACTGATTTAAAATATAGAAATATAGAATTGCTTGAAGTGGAGGAGGAGAGAGAACTAAGATTTAAAAAAATGAAGGAATTATTCAAGAAATATCTGACTCAATTAGGAAAAGCAATATAAGGATTATAGGTATTTCAGAGGGAGAAAGGAGTAGAGAGCTTGTTCAAAGAAATAATAGCTGAGAATTTCCCAAACCTGGGGAGGGAACTGGACTTACAAATGCACAAAGCCAATAGAACTCCTAATTACATCAATGCTAAAAGACCTTCTCCAAGGCAAATAATAGTACAACTGGCAAAAGTCAATGACAAAGAAAAAATATTAAGGGCAGCAAGGCAGAAGAAAATAACCTACAAAAGAACCCTTATCAGGCTTTCATTGGAATTCTCAGCAGACACCTTACAGGCTAGGAGAGAGTGAAATGATATATTCAAAATACTGAAAGACAAAAACTTTCAGCCAAGAATACTCTATCCAGTGAAACTATCCTTCAGATGTGATGGAGAAATAAAATCTTTCTAAGATAAACAAAAGTTGAGGGAGGTCATCACCAGTAGTCCTACCCTACAAGAAATGATCAAGGATACCCTCAGACCTGAAAGAAAAAAGCAAAGGTCTACAAAGCTTTGAGCAAGGAAATATATAGACAAAAATAAGAAACTTCAGTTCTCTTTCAGAACAGGGAAGCAAATACTTAATTATAGCTTAAAAAATAAAAGGAAGGAAAGCATCAAAAATAACTATAAACACTTCAACTTTTAGTCACAAAGTCACAAAACAAAACAGAATAACTTGTAACAACAATAAGGGGAAGAGGAAAGGGATGAAACCTGCTTACGCTAATGGAGTGAAGAGGCGATCAGAAAATGGATGATTTCATCTACTTAATCTTTTATACAAACCTCAAGGTAATCACTAAACAAAATCAGAGCAGAGCCACTACTCATAAAAAAAGAGGAAATTGAGAAAACCTCCACAGAAAAGACCCAAAATGAAATGACAGTCAGAAATACAAAGGAAGAGAAAAAATGGAAACATAGAACAACCAGAAAAAAAGTGATAAATGGCAACATTAAGCCTTCATATATCAATAATCACCCTAAATGTAAATTGATTGAATTCTACAATCAAAAGACACAGAATAGCTGGATGGATTAAAAAACAAGACCCAGCAATATGCTACCTCCAGGAAACACATCTCAGCTCTCAAGACAAACGTGGACTCAGAGTGAAGGGATGGAAGACGATACTCCAAGCAAATGGCAAAAGAAAGCAGGTGTTGCTATACTTATATCCAAGAAAGCAGACTTCAAGATAAAAAAGACAATGAGAGACAAAGAGGGACAGTATATAATGATAAATGGGACTTTCCTCCAAGAGGACATAACACTTATGAATATATATGCACCTAACACAGGAGCACCAAAGTATATAAAATAACTATTAACAGACCTAAAGGGAGAAATTAACAGCAACACAATAATAGTAGGGGACCTCAACACCCAACTTACATCAATGGATAGAGCATCCAGACAGAAAGTCAACAAGGAAATAGTGGATGTAAATGATACACTTGATCAGATGGACTTAATAGATATATAGAGAGCATTCCATCCAAAAACAGCAATATATACATTCTTCTCAAGTGTACATGGAATATTCTCAAAGATAGACCATATGTTGGGAAACAAGGCAAGTTTCAACAAATTTAAGAAGAATGTAATTATATCAAGTGTCTTTTCCGACCACAATGCAATGAAACTAGAAATTATCTACAAGAAAAAAGCTGGGAAAGTCACAAATATGTGGAGACTGAATGACATGCTACTGAACAACCATTGGATCAATGAAGACATAAATGGAGAAATTAAAAAACACCTGGAGACAAATGAAAATGAAAATACATCATTCCAACTCTATGAGATGCAGCAAAAGTGGAAATTCATAGTAATATAGGCTCATTTCAACAAACAAGAAAAATCTCAAATAAGTAATCTTAAACTACTCCTAACAGAACTAGAAAAGGAAAAACAAACAAAACCAAAAGTTAGCAGAAGGAGGGAAATAATAAATTAGAGCAGAAATAAATGAAATTGAAATTAAAAAAACAGTAGAAAGGATCAATGAAAGTAAGAGCTTGTTCGTTGAGAAGATAAACAAAATTGACAAACTCTTAGACAGAGTCACCAAGAAAAAAAGGGAGAAGCATCAAATAAATAAAATTAGAACTGAAAGAGGAGAAATTACAATGGATACTACAGAAATACAAAAGATTATAAGAGAATACTATGAAAAAAAATATGCCCACAAATTGGAAAACCTAGAAGAAACGGACAAATTCTTACACTCTTACAACCTCCCAAAACTGAATCAAGAAGAAAAGAGAATCTGAATAGACCAAGCACAAGTAAAGAGATTGAAACAGTTATCAAAAACCTCCCAAAAAACAAAATCACCAGATGGCTTCTCTGGAGAGTTCTACCAGAAAGAAGATTTAATGCCTTTCCTTCTCAAACTATTCCAAAAAATTGAAGAAGATGGAACACTTCCTAACTCAATCTATGAGGCCAATATTACTCTGATACCAAAACCAGACAAGGACAATGCAAAGAAGGAAAATTATAGGCCAATATCGCTGATGAACAGAGATGCAAAAATATCTGCAAAAAAAATACTGGAAAACCAAACACAAAAATACATTAAAAGGATTATACACCATGATCAAGTGGGATTTATACCAGGGCACAGAGATGGTTCAACAGCTACAAATCAATCAATGTGACACACCACATTAACAGAATGAGGAATAAAAATCACATGATCATCTTGCATACACAGACTAAGGAAACTAAAGAAAAAATAAGCAAGTGGGACTTTATCAGATTAAAGAGCTTCTACAAGACAAATGAAACCAGAATCAAGATGAACTGACAACCCACCAGCTGGGAGAAAATATTTGCAAAACATATATCTGACAAGGAGTTAATCTCCATAATATATAAATAACTCACACAACTGAACAACAAAAAAACAACCCGATCAAAAAAGGGGTGAGGAAATAAACAGACAGTTCTCCAAAGAAGATATACAGATGGCCAATAGGCACATGAAAAGATGTTCAACATCACTAATCATTAGGGAAATGCAAATCAAAACAACACTAAGATATCACCTCGTGCCGGTTAGAATGGCTATAATCACCAAGACAAAAAACAACAAATGTTGGAGAGGATGTGGAGAAACAGGAACCCTCATACACAGCTGGTGGGAATGCAAACCGGTGCAGCCTCTATGGAAAACGGTATGGAGATTCCTCAAAGAATTAAAAATAGAAATACCCTATGATCCAGCTATCCCACTACTGGGAATCTATCCAACGAACCTGAAATCAACAATCCAAAGAGGCTTATGCACCCCTATGTTCATTACATCATTATTCACTACAGCCAAGAAGTGGAAGCAACCTAGGTGTCCCTCGACTGATGATTGGATCAAGAAGATGTGGTATATGTATACAATGGAATACTACTTAGCCATAAAAAAACCACAAAATTGTCCCATTTGAGACAACATAGATGGGCCTGGAGGGTATTATGTTAAGTGAAATAAGCCAGAAAGAGAAAGACAAACACCGTATGATCTCGTTCATATGTGGAATATAAACCAACACATGGACAGAGAAAACTGTATTGTGGTTACCATGGGCAATGGGGGTAGGGGGTGGGTGCAAGGGGTGAAGGGAGACATATATATGGTGATGGACAAACAAAAACGTACAACCTAAAATTTCACAATGTTATAAACTATGAAAACATCAATAAAAAAAAAGAGACCATGACAACATGACAAATAAAAAAAAAATCACATGATCATCTCAATAGATGCAGAGAAAGCATTTGACAAGATCCACCATCCATTTATGATAAAAACTTTCAGTAAAAAGGGGATAGAAGGATAATACCTCAACATAATAAAGGCCATATATGACAAACCCACAGCCAACATCATACTTAATGGTGAAGAATTAACAGTCATCTCTCTGAGAACAGGAACAAGACAAAGGTGCCCATTCTCACCACTCCTACTCAACATAGTACTGGAGGTTTTTGCCAGAGCAATTAGGCAAGAAAAAGGAAATAAAAGGAATGCAAATTGGAAAGGAAGAAATGAAACTCTCACTCTTGGCAGATGACATGAGTCTATATAGAAAACCCTAAAGAATCCATCAGAAAACTATTAGAAATAATTAACAACTATAGCAAAGTTGCAGGTTACAAAAACAACTTACAAAAATCAGTTGCATTTCTATACACTAATAACGAACTAGCAGAAAGAAAAGTCAAGAATACAATCACATTTACAATCACAACAAAATGAATAAAATTTCTAGGAATAAATTTAACCAAAGAGATGAAAGACCTATGCACTGAAAACTATAGGATATTTCCTATATCTTATAGGAAATTGAAGAAGAAATAAATGAAAGAAATTGAAGAAGATATAAAGAAATGGAAAGATATTCCATGCTCCTGGATTTGAAGAATAAACATCATTAAAATGTCCATATTACCTAAAACAATCTACAGAGTCAATGCAACCCCAATCAGAATCCCAATGACATTCTTCATGGAAATAGAACAAAGAATCCTGAAATTTATTTGGAACAACAAAAGACATTGAACAGCCCAAGCAATCCTGAGAAAAAGAACAAAGCTGGAGCCATCACAATACCTGGCTTCAAAATATACTACAACGCCATAGTAGTCAAAACAGCATGGTACTGGCACAAAAACAAATGCACAGATCAATGGAACAGAATTGGAGGCCCAAAAATAAAGCTATACATCTGTGGACAGGTAATCTTTGACAAAGGAGCCAAGAACATAAAATGGAAAAAGGAAAGTTTCTTCAATAAATGGTACTGGGAAAACTGGACAGCCACATGCAAAAGAATGAAAATAGACCTTTATCTTGCACCATACACAAAAATTAACTCAAAGTGGATTAAAGACTTGAATGTAAGACCTGAAATTATAATACTACTAGAAGAAAATATAGGCAGTACACTCTATGACATCAGTCATAGCAAGATCTTTTCGAATACCATGTCTACTAAGGCAAGGGAAAGAAAAGAAAAAAAATTAACAAATGGGACTACCTCAGACTAAAAAGCTTCTTCAAGACAAAGGAAACCATGAACAAAATGAAAAGACAACCCACCAACTGGGAGAAAATATTTGCAAATCATATATCCAACAAGGGGCTAATATCCAAAATGTATCAAGAACTCATACAAGTCAACAACAGAAAAACAGACAACCCGATCAAAAAATGGGCAGAGGATATGAAGAGCCATTTCTCCAAAGAAAATATACAGATGGCCAACAGGCACATGAAAAGATGTTCAACATCGTTAATTATTAGGGAAATGCAAATCAAAACTACAATGAGCTATCACCTTAGATGAGTCAGAATGGCTATAATTATGAAGACAAAGAATAACAAATATTGGAGTGGATGTGAAGAAAAGGGAACCCTCATATACTGCTGGTGGGAATGCAAACTGGTGCAGCCACTATGGAAAACAGTATGGAGATACCTCAAAAAATTAAAAATAGAAATACCATATGACCCAGCCATCCCACTACTGGGTATTAAGCCAAAGAACTCAGAATTAACAATTCAAAGAGATTTATGCACCCCTATGTTCACTGCAGCATTACTCACAATTGCCAAGATGTAGAAGCGACCCAAGTGCCTGTCAACTGATGAATGGATAAAGAAGTGGTATATATATACAATGGAATACGTATATATATACAATGGAATACTACTCAGCCATAAAAAAAGACAAAACTGTCCCATTCACAACAACTTGGATGGACCTTGAGCGTATTATGTTAAGCAAAATAAGCCAGAGAAAGAAAGACAAACGCCACATGACTTCACTCATATGGAAGATAAACAACCACATGGATAAAGAGAACAGATTATTGGTTACCAGAGGGGAAGGGGGTTTGGGGGTGGGCAAAAGGGGTAAAGGGGTACATATATATGGTGACAGATAAAAATTAGACTATTAGTGTTGACCATAATGCAGTATATACAGAAACTGATAATAATGTACACTTGAAATTTCACAATGTTATAAACCATTATGACCTCAATAAAGTAAAAAAATAATTCTATAAAGGTAGGAGGAAGAGTCTTGCAGGCAGTCCTATGACACATTATCAATCATTATTTCTCCTATCTACCAAGTATTTTGTTTTCACCACTATGGGTGTGGGCCCATGAGAAAGCACCACATGGTCCTATGCCTGAGATAGGGCTTCACTGGGGCTAGAGTAAGACCTGTCAGGTGCCACACTTGCAGGTACTGTCAGGTGCCACACTTGCAGGTACTGTAATAGATGATACTACTCAAGTTCTGATTTAAGAAAGATGAAGCCTGTAGAAAATGGTACAGCACAGCTAGTGAAACTTTAGAAAGTCCCGATATCCTTAACAAGTGCTTGATTAAATTCTGTCTAGAACTTAGCTTCTAGTAGATAGATTGAAAAAGGAGGAACAGAAACAGAATAAAACAGGAAATGTAATAGAAAAAGGAACAAAAAACTTGAATAATATCAAAAGTACATGGGCCAGGAAGCAAGAGCTGGATCTTCAACCTACTAGGAGCATCCAACTGTATAATGTAGAAAATAGGTACATGGCCAAAGGAATTCCAGATATGGAAAGGTCACTGTCAAAATAGTCAGAAAAAACTGCTGAGAAATTCTTCATGAAAGGGCAGCAAGATCTTTTTCATGGTGGCCCTCAGTCCCTTTAGGGATGCAATTGGATAGTTGATAGGTGACTTAGCATCAATTCTCCTTCAGTCTCTTATGCAACATGGCACAGTATATGACCTGGGGCAAGTTAATAAACTATTCTGCCTCAGTTGCCTTATCTGTAAAATGTGGATAAGCCTATGTCATAGAGATATATCAGTATTAAGCTCTAACACTAAGTTCTGGATATTATCACTCAATTACTTCTATTGGCCAACCTTTATCAATATGAAATGTGATATGAAAAATAATCCATAGTAAGGTCCAATATTATAATGGGATCATCAAATTTTAAAATATGCTAAAATTCTTTTTTGGCAGTTTATCCTTATATTATCTTTTAGATGTAGCTAAAATATTAAAATTGCTAGAAATTGGAAATCTTGTTTCTGGGTAGCTAAAATAGGTTGCAGCAATCTTAGAGCATAGGACAACATGAAGAGTCTGTATATTTCAAGGATTTCATAGTAGTCTTATGAGGAACACTATTAAATATGTCAGAAGCTGTATAAAATATATATTCTCTTTTGGAGCTATCCTAATGAAATAAATCTTCTATTGGCCGTGAAAGAATAATAACTAAAATGTTAGTGCTTGAATACCAAAAATTAAAGATCTTTTGTTAAATAGTCTCCTTAGGTTCATCCTATAGCTAATATATTTTTCATGTCTCATAAATACAGGCAAAATACTTATATCTGTGATATAGTAAGCCAACTGAGGGTTTCTAGAAGTGGGTAGTTATGAATTCCATTTTTTAAAATGGGATGAGATGGCCTTAACCTTCCCCTCATCTTGAGTAGATTTTACACGGGCTTCTTCCTTCCTTAGGCCCCTGATCTCTCTTTTCTTAGAGCATTTACTTTAGAAAATTGTAATTACAAAGTCTTTCTCTGCTCTCTTTAGATGTAACTCTTCTAGCTTTTTGCCAGTTTTACAACCCAGGAATGTCTTTCTCAAGGACCTAGGAGCCATTGCTTTGAAATGTAGTCATTGAAGGAGCTAGAGCCCCTCTCTCCCAGTCTCTGTGGATGGGTAGACACCTAACTTAGTAAACCACAATTAGCAAACACAGATAACCCAATCATATTTATCAACCTCCCCCACCCCCACCCTCCAATACTTTTCTACTATCTCACCCCAGTGCTAAAAAGTCCCCCTCACACTCCCCTCACCATCTTTTGTTTCAGGGTAGTTGAATTCAATTTCTCTCCCCTATTGCAATTGTCTTGAATAAAGTCTTCCTTGCTGTTTAACTCCCTCTGTTGCAATTTTTTTTTGACAACTGAGAATGGTAATTGTTGACATATTCAAATATGATTCCACAAAAGTCAATAATGACATATAACTGATAGGATATGTTATTTAAAGTTTCATTTTCTACATTAAGGATTGGGTTATGAATTGAACAGCAATAGGACCATCTTCGAAATTGATTCTTGTATATATCCAAATAAGTTAGTATTAACTTTGGGTTCTTAGATAATGTATAAGTCCAAAGAAAAGTATAACTTTTGGTCTATTTTTCTGTCTCTTAAAATATGGCTATTTGTGATATTATTTGAACTATCAGCAAGTAAATTCTATAACTGATTTCTTATCCTACTTCCAAGCAATTGATGTTCTATTCAGGACGGTAGGATTATCTGTTTAAAAATGCATTAACTTTCACATAACCTCAATATGTTTACCAAAATTCGTTTTAAATTTATATTAGAGCTGTGAAAGCTTTGAAATTGCTGCCTAACAAATTATTCACAGTGGTATTCCAAATGGCTCACTTCTGTGTTTCAATCCTACAGGGTTGTTACTAGAAAACTTATATGTAGTTGGAACTTTGATTATATTTCCATCTTCCAGGTAAATATATTTTAAAAAAACGGTTTTAATAAAATTAAAGCACAATTTTAACCTACCATCAGAAATTAACATAATGTAAGGAAGTCTGTATTGGGCCCTTTTAGTAGGTTGTACATAATTCTAGACTTAATGGTTTCCAAGCTGCGAAAATGTGAGCTAACCTTCTATACTTTAGAGGACAAGTTGTCCAATAAAAGCAAAACAAACCTTGTGGCTACTTCCTCACCTTCCCACCAATATTTTCAGTAAATAATTATCTAAATGTCCACTGTAAGTCATTTATATGTTAAAATATCTTCATATATCTATAGTTTGGGGCCTAGAGTATACATTTTCCTATAAATTGCCCAAAGTAGCTGTTTGTGGAATCTTAGAGCACCATTAAAGCAGTGTATTCTCACTAATTGTGCGTTATAAAGTGGAACTATTCTTACATAAAATACTTTTCAGGAAATAGAAACTTAGGTTCTACAAATCTCCTCATTCAAAATGAAAACTATAAAGAAATAATGTAAAGGGAATGTAATAATAATAAAAGAATATTTTTACCTTGATTTATTAGTTCATATGGAAAAAACTAGAATATTACAAGAGGAATGTGTTCCTGAGAATTATTTGAAAAGGTGAGCATTTTTTAAATTAATCATATTGTAAAAGCAGTAAGGTAGTGCTCTGCATAAAGGCAGTCGTTATGAAATCTTCAAAAAACAGAGAACACTTTCAGTAATGGGAAATATCACCAGCTAAAAGTATTTGGTTTGAGTTAAAGATAAAGATCAAGTGGAAAATGATGCATTTAGGTTCAAAATCCATGGCATATGTATGGCATGATGGGATGGTATCATGGGGGTATAAGTAGTAGTAAGTGTTTCAATTGACACGGGAACAATGTATGTCAGCAGTGTGACATTTTTACAAAAATTCAAAGAAGCAAACAAATAACAAGACCTGCTGAATCTTAACGTTGATGGAGGATTAAGGAAAGTTGCAACTCCAACACTCTTTTCAACGTGGACTATACTTGATAATTGTGGTAATTTCATATGGTCATCAATGCAACATTTCCAGAGTGATCATGAGTCTTCCCAGCCCATAAAACTCCTCTTTCTCAATAATTTAGATTTGTATATTTAGCCTAAACCCAAAGACACTGGAAAGATGTTAGAATAGGAAACTGTCTTTGAATAGGGTTGCCAGATAAAATACAGAATCTCAAGTTAAGAAGTTTCAATTTTAGAAAAACAGTGAATAATTTTGTAGTATAAGTCTGCCCAACACTACATGGGAAAAATGAATAGGGCATACTTACAGTAAAAAGTTATTTGTTGTTTATCTGAAATTCACACTTAAACAGATGTCTTTTATTTTTATTTGCTAATTTAGCAGCTCTATATTTTGAAAGACCTTTATGTGGAAAAATGGGTTTGACTTACTCGACATACTTTCTATAAGTAGCATAAGAGCAGGCGTTATGGGGGGTATAATTAGGCTAAAGAAAATCATTAAAATGTACAAGGTTCACAAACTGGGAAAACAAACAAAACACAACAAACAAGTGAATGATGATGAAACAGAGATTTCAACTTTGTAAATGTTCAAGTGATTGTCAGTGACATCATGAAAAGATTCTCCTTCAGATGCAATATTGACTCTGATGATGACTACTAGAGTCTCTTGTAATTAAAAGATTCTATAAATCAAGTTTGGAATGTGTCAGATTTGATCATCAACACTATTTAGTAACATTATTTAGGGGCTAGTCACACTTCCTGTTCAAAATATTTTAAATAAATTTCCCACAATATCTATGACTTTCACCTCTTTTAAAATCAATAAAATAGTTCTGTGTAAAAATAGGAATAATGTTCATTGTGGAATTCAAATGTTGTGTCCTTTACTCAGTAAACTTTCATTTCTAAAAAATGTCCCTAACCTTTTTAAAACAATGATTACACGTTCGATTTTCCACTTGAACACTGTTTTACATTAAGGTCCTTCAGAAATGTTTCAAAGTATTTTTTTTTCTTCACGATATTCATAAATTCCTTCCTTGAGGATAAATTGTTTATTTTCTGAAATAGCCTTAAATTTAATAAGATAAACATAGGAATGCTATATTTTACATAAAATAAAAAAAGATTTGCAAAATTAAAGTAATATAATTTTTAACTCTAATCACACAATCATAAAATTATGTGATTTGAGTGACGTGCTTATTTTCTAAGGAAAAATGAAAGTCTTTCAAGTATTAAAGAATGGATTTTGTTGTAAGACTGTGTGTATTTCTAAAATGAGAGCCCAGATTGGAGAGAACCTAACTTAATGAGCAACCAAGTATAAAATGAATAACTATAGGAATGAGTTATTTAGAATCTATAAAAAAATGATTAAATATGCATGTGATATTTAGAGGAAAAGTGTTTGTGGAGATCGAAAGAGGTGGTGTCTTAAATACTAATACCATTTTGTTTTTCATTGCACTAAGTAATTGTGCCCCACTTCAATTATATCGAGTATTATTTCACAACATGTATTAGAGCACTTTATACTTGAAAAGCACTTTGCAATCATTTGCTAATGAAAACTATTTATAAAAATTACTCTTTTTTCTTTGATTGTCACGTTGAGTAATAAAAGCTTGAAATCTCTTATGAAAGAAGGAAACAAACAAAAAAAAAAGGTCCTTATAAGCAGAGACGCCAATACGTAAGAAGAAAATTATATCTTCCGATGGAAAACAAGGAATAAAAATTTTATTGTATGACATCCTTTCAAATCAAGAAGCATTTACTGAATTCCTATACATGTTAGATGTAGTGAAGGCTAGTACAAAAGATTTTTAAAAAGCATGTTTCTTGTTGTCTAGCAACAGATGATGTAGTTAAGGAGATAGAAAAAAAATGCAAAGTACTATAGGAAAAAAGAAATGGAATGGATCAATTTTAGTTTGGAGCATTGGAGAACACTTCTTAGAAGTCTCATTTGAAGTGTTCCAGGTGGGTGAAAAGAAATTTTCAGCAAGTAGAGATGGAGAGAAGCATGTGAAAAAGGCAAAATACAGGAGTGTGGTTGAAACATAGACACACATAAGTAAAAGGAGGGGAAGTGGGTGTCTTGGATATTCTCAGTAGGTATTGAAATCATCTATGAAGAGAAAGGGAGAGCACTGGTGTCTGCATGACTTCTGCTACCCCTGAATTACAGTCTTCTCTAACAGTTTTCTGATATACTGGGCCAGAATTACAGTGAAGGTATTGGGAGAGGACCTGAGTGTATTGGGAGAAATTTCCACCAAGGAGAAGGCCAAAGTGCATTAAAAGGCAACTGGAATGAGTCTAAGCACATTGTAGATGGCCAACAATTAATCCACCAGAGACAAACTGAAAAAATTAAAGCTCTTTAGTCCTCCAGCAATGAGAAATGTTTGGTAAATGTGACTAAAAATTTCAAGAATATAACTAAATTTCAAGAATATAACTTGAAATAAGTTATTCCTTTGAATGTGAAGCAATTAAATTATTACATGTATGATCAAAAGACATGAAGATAAATATTGAGTTATCTACTGATATCAAATATCACCCCAAGGATTTACTTTATATATCTTTTCACTCTGACCAAATGTAAACAAATGGTTTTTAGAATTATTAACATAGCTTCACTTGACATATAAGTAATTGTTGGTACATTCCTCTACTGATATGAATTCCCAAAACACTAATCTCATGATATGATCTATGAACACTATCTTATGACATCAAATAATTTTTGTAAACATTAACCTCAAATAGGGTCTAGAGAACCACTATAAACACTTGAATCTTAAGAGTTCTCAGAAATTTACAGTAAAAAAAAACCTGTTCATTTTAATCCAGCATTTCCTAAACAAGAATTATCATTTTTAAGATAACTAACCTTTGCAAATATTCCGTGGAACTACTGCTCCTCTGAACATGATTTGTGAAACTAGTATATTGAATTCAAGTGCTTCGTAAAGCTTATGAAACTAAAGATTGCAGGTTTCGGGTACTCTATGTCTATAGAAAATATGTCCACACTTAAAAATAAACCAAAAAATAACTACTCACCATAGAAAACAAAATAAACGAATCACTTCAACGAATACTTTTTTGGGGAAGATAATATGTCCCAAAGTCTCTCACACGGTTGTTACTTTCCAGATGGTAAAAGATATTTTGTCTGGATCATTTCAATTCCCCAACTTCTCGCTCTGTCAGTGTTTTAATCTGCGTCCTGAGTCAGAGAAGAAAAGGCATAAAAAAAATCAAGAATGAATGAGAAGGATGAAAGCTCGACATATACGGCAATGGGAAGAATAATCAGGCACTGATGTGGCATTTACCTGAAAGAGGGAGAGTCAACTCGTCCACTCATCGGATAGTCACTAGGGAACCCATGACAGTCTATCATTACTCAGAGTGAGAAGGAAAAAACAAGACATTGATCTGGGAAAGGGAAAGTGAAGTGAAGTGCAAAAACATACCGGTGTTTAGATTCCTGAGCAAATGCTTGGAAACGACTGTCTTTTATTTCATTATCACAGGCTGTAAAGAAATACAATATTCTTATGAAGCAATAATTGGTGGAAAAAATTCCTTAAAACCTTAAAACAGTGTCTTCCTTTAAAAAATAAAAAGCTATTTAAATTTTGCCAATGGTTTAAATGTAACTCAACTACAGCTGTAGAAAGAAAACATTTTAAATGGTGTAATCCTCAACTAATCTTCAACAATTTTCTGAATTAGATAGAAAGGTATTTGTATCTGAGGACAAGAGAAACCACAGCGAGAGAGTCTAGCAGAGAGTGGACCAAAATCACTAATGACCAGAAGGGATTGACTGTGCTTTATTCATACCAAGCAGAATGAAAAATCAATTTAATATTTCGCCAGAAAGCATAGGAGCTTTTTTCTTGCAGTAGAGAAAGTCGTCAGAAGTGTGGGTTCCCAGCAGCGTTTAAGCATCACAGGTCTATAGAATGTGCAAACAATTGTAAAATGTGGAAGGGAGACTAGAATTGAGAGAATTATAAAAGCAGGGAAAATAGTCAAAGACATGTCACAGAAGGGGTGTTAAGTTGATTACTAAAATTTACCCCGAGCAATTGTAGCACTAGCGCAATACATTTGAAACGTCAAAACTTATCAAATAGTTTTTGTTGAGAAAGCAAACAGCAACTATTTTCTCTTAAACTAATTGGAAGAAGAAGTCAAGAAGAAACTGTAGTACAGGTAATGGGACTGAGAATCATAGACTGTTGAAGCTGGAAGTAACCTTAAAGATAAATACTAACAAGTGGGCCGAGAATTGAGACATTTTCTCTAAACGTGGGCCTGAACTAACTAAGCTGAGCATGGGCCTAAACTTCAGTAACTCATTTTATTCTACACACGTCACCGTTCTTTATAAAATGAGAGATTCAAATGAGATGAATCGCAAATTTCCCTTCAGCAAACACTTTCTGCACTCAAAGGTTGAGCCTGTTGCTCACTTACTTTACCCTAAATAGTACTAATTTATTACCTATATTTTGAGTACCTGTTATGTGTGAGGCATTGTGCTTGATTTGGGGAACACTAAATTAAAATGAAGAGTCCCTGACGTATGAAGCTCAAAGTCTATGTGCTATCTCCATACTAACAGTTGATGTATTTGCCCTCTCTTTTCATTTCTTCTTGTTACTGATATAGATCACTATAAAGTATGGTAATGTGTGTACTGTTTTGTCATCTACAATCTACTATTATTTATAGATTTACTTCTGGTGCCTGCCCCGGGAAATAGTAGCATCTAGACAAATACAGTTGGTTATCTTCATAAGTATAGTACCTGAGTACATTGGAACTTAAATGAAGTTTGATAACGATACAGAGTAAGATATGTGATATTATTATAGTACAGGGATTAAAAAATATGGGTTTTGGAGTCAGGGAGTACTGAAAAAGAACATTGATCCTACCTTGTAATAAAAACCACTAACATTTACTGAGCACTTACAATATGCAAATTATTCTGGTTATCTATTACTACCTAGAAAGTAATATCAAAGCTTAATTGCTTAAAGCAACAATGTTTATTTTGTCCACCAATCTGTAATTTGAGCAGTGCTCATCAGGGACAGCTTGTCTCTGCTACATTCAGTGTCATCTGGTGCCATTCAAAGTCTGGAGTCTAGAATCATCTGAAGGTTTGTTCACTTATATGCCTCGAGGTTGATGTTGGCTGTCATCTGGGACTGTAGCTGGGTCCATTGGAAAGAATACCTTCACATGGTCTGAGCTTCCTCACAACATAGAGGCTGGGTTCCAAGCACCCCAAGCGACAGATTCAGGCAGAAGCCATATCAGCTTTTATGACCTGGACTCGGAAGTCAGGCAGCATCACTCCTGATGTAATCTACTGGTCTGTGCATTCACAAAGGCTGCTCAATTTCAAGTGAAGGGGAAATAGAATGTCCATGTTCATGGAGGAGTGACAGGTTCTGGAAGAACACATTGACCAGAAACATTTCAGTCCTTCTTTTGGAAAATACAATCTGCCACAGTTCTATAATATGAAAAATACACTTTCCCACCAGCCCACATCCCCCACAAAGTCTCATCACATTATGGCGTCAGACACAAACTCCAGATCCAGGATCTCTTTATCTAAATAAAATCCAATTGTGGAAGCAGCTCCTTTGGTTCTGTTCCTCATGTACAGTATTGATTTGAAGAGCTAAAGAGACAAGTTATTTGCCTCCCACCCTTCACCCAACATACAATGGTGAGACAGGCTTTCAGAAAGGGGGAAAACAGGAGGCTCATTGCAAGTCTGAAATCAAGCTTGGCACTATTTTTTATTTCCTTCATGAGGACTCAATCCTGTTGCATGAGAATGAATTTTCATGACCTTTGGTTCCACTCTTTGCATTACTCTTCCTTTTCCATAAGAAATTGCCTATTTTGCTGCTCTATAGTTCTGTTTTTTGGTTTTTCTATTTTGTGAGGAAGACTGGCTCTGAGCTAACATGCACTGCCAATCCTCTTCTTCTGGCTGAGGAAGATTAGCTCTCAGCTAATATCTGTGCCCATCTTCCTCTATTTTTTATATGGGATGCCATCACAGCATGGCTTGAAGAGTAGTACATCAGTCTGCGCCCAGGATCAGAACCTGTGAACCAGGGCTGGAGAGACAGAGTGTGCAAACTTAACCACTATGCCACTGGGCTGGCCCCTGTGGAGTTTTTTTCATTCTATTTTCCCTTTACAGTAGTTTAGAGATCCAAAAGCCTTTTTTATTTCATTTGATACCTTCTCTATCCATTTTAATCCAAGTTGGTGGTGTTTCTGTCAATAAAATTCTCTTAAAATTTTGTGAGTTTCCTATGAATTGTATTAGAGTTCACACCATTAGACAAAAGGCATACCCATAAATCTCTTCTCTAAAAATATTGTTAATGACAATTTTATGGATGAATCCGGAAATGTACAACCAGATTTTATTCTCAATTGTTTGCCCTTAAAAGTAAACTCTGAGCAATAGAATATTACCAGACTTAAGAGTAAAACTGTTGATGAAAAAATATTTTTCAATTATAGATGTGAAATATCTGAGAATGATAAATCATACCTCTCACTCTAATTTATAATGTTGACAGGAGATCCATAATTAAATTTTTGCCTTTTCAAATTTTGCTCTACATATCCAAACAATACTTCAAGAATATAAGTTGGGCTTATGTATATTAAGTATTCCCATGGTTTAATATGGACATATGTGCTGTGTATCTTCTTTTTCCCCCTCTGGATCTGTTCTCTATGTTTGTCAACCCTGATTTGTGCCCAGAGAAGCTGATTCAGATGAAATACATCAACAGGACTCTTGTCCTCCTGTTCTCGATTCTGTTAAATATGTCAAAAGCACCAGTAAGAAATAGGATACAAGAGAGCGAAGTCATGTATTTACTTTCCCTATAACCTCCCTTCCTGGTCTCTATAGATTGATTGTATACATTTAAAAACACTACTCAGCACCTTTCAAGGGCCCTCTCCACACAGCTACCCTCTTGGAATTTGGTAATTTCTCCCTCCTTTGATTTCTTTTGGGCTGTCAATGGTTTTGGTTTCTAATATTAATAGAGGACTTTACTATATACTCTGTTGGATATGAGGATGACTAAGGGATATAGTTTCCATTCTAAGGCAGGTAAGTAATTAGCAACAATACAAGACAAAAAAATTCCCTCTAAGAAGAACATATAAAGGAGTTTGGGTGAAAGTGGTTTTAACTGGGTCTTAAAGCATAGGTAGGATTTACAATGCTCTTATAACAGTTAGCTATATTTCTCAAAATCTTATAAGAACATTACATGGCAAACATAAAATTATTTACAGCTGATAATATAATTTTAACAAATTTTAAAGAAAAGCATTCTAGATAGGAGTACTAAAGTGAAAAAGAAATTAACATGCTCTGAATACGTGGTTGTGAAACAAGGGTGAAATGCATTGTGGAATTTTGTGGAACATAGAGCTGGAATGATAAAAATAAAGGAGGACAGTCTCAGGGCATCCATTCATTCTTTTTCTTTTTTTTTTTTTTGTGAGGAAGATCAGCCCTGAGCTAACATCCGTGCTAATCCTCCTCTTTTTTTGCTGAGGAAGACTGGCTCTGAGCTAACATCCATTGCCTAATCCTCCTCCTTTTTTTTTTCCCCCAAAGCCCCAGTAGATACATAGCTGCACATCATTCTAGTTGCTGTATGTGGGACGAGGCCCCAGCATGGCCGGAGAAGCGGTGTGTCAGTGAGCGCCCGGGATCCAAACCCTGGCCGCCAGTAGCGGAGCGTGGGCGCTTAACCGCCAAGCCACGGGGCTGGCCCCCATTCATTCTTTAGCTCATAATTGCTTGTCACCTTCTCCATGAAGCCATTTCCGAGCATT
The DNA here is from genome assembly GCF_057802395.1 of Ceratotherium simum simum. NCBI lineage: Eukaryota > Metazoa > Chordata > Mammalia > Perissodactyla > Rhinocerotidae > Ceratotherium > Ceratotherium simum. The sequence goes on from NC_141909.1 coordinate 51,325,138, forward strand.
CCATCTAAATTCTGTTTTCCCATCCTTAAGACTTTCTGTTCCCCTTTCCTCCTTCAGTATTTTTATGTATCATTTATTATAATCTAACCTAGGCTATATTTTACTTTTATTTATTTGCCTTATTGTGTATCTCCCTCTCTACTATTGTTTAGAATATAGAACCCATGAGAAAATATTTTTTTTGATTTGTATAATATTGTATGCCCAATGCCTGGAAAAAGATAGCTTTGAATAACAAGTGGACACTCCATAAATATTTGTTACATAAGTTAATTAATGGAGAAACTGTGTTTTTACTACATTAAATCTATGTATACAAAATGACTTTCCTGGTTGCACTGAAGAAAAACTTATTTCTCACTGCTTGCCCCTCTAATGAGTGTGTAAATTACTTCTTTTAATTATTCTCCTCTCTTCTATACGTTTTTAAAATTTATTATTGAAATTCTGGAACTTGTCCTATTTCTGGGTTTCCAAAGTTATAGCCATAGACTTTTAGAGTCTCAGGACTACGAGGATAGTACATGTGTTAATTCAAACGTGTTCCTTCCATCTGATGATCTTAGATTTTCTCCATCTCTACCAATCACTTGTTTCTTCTGATTTTTAATGTAATTAATTTAGTTCCTTAAAAGATCTTAACATTGTCCTGTCATAAAAATGTGCACTCTAGCAAACATCATTCTCATGAGGCTTTTCCCTCATTTAAACTGATCATCTTAAACAATACTTAGGATTAGTTTTGGGTGAGATAATTGATCTCAACAAATATTCCCAGTCTTAGCCCCAATTTTTATTTTACTCGCTACTTTGATCATAATTCTCCATTGTCATCTATTATCTGTTGTTGCTCAGAAGCAGCATACTGTCAATCAAGCCATCTTGATTTAAACGAGAGGCCTTCTCTAGCTCTGCTATCTAAGGTCTCTGACCATCCTATCTGTCACATCCTCTCATCCCGTGTTGTTCTTCTCTGCTCCATTATTTCTCCATGTTATTTATCAATGTGACTATACTTTACTTGTATACCCAATTCTAGTTCAGCTATTTATTTTCCTCAGTACTTTGAAAGCATTTCTACATTGTTTCTTACCATCTATTGGTGGTCATAAGAAGTTGGCTGTCTGCCAAATCATTGTTACTTTGTAGATTATCTTTTCTTTATGGTAGATTTTAAAATTTTATATTATTGCCCTATATATTTAAAATATATGTCTAGTAGTTTTTGTTTGTTTTCTAGAATAAAATTTTTATTTTTCCAATTTGCTCCTCAGAATTAACTTTTAATCTAATAATTGATATCTACCTTTGATTCTGGAAAAGCATCAGCCATTACTTCTATTAATATTTTCCCCGGATAACCCATATATTTTCCCCTCCTTAAATATCTACTTGACCTATATTGGATTCTCAAACTATTCTACAAGTCTCTTAGTTACATTTTCATATTTTTGTTAATCTCTTTTTTTCTATCTATGCTGTAATCTAGGTGAATTTCTCAGTACAATCTTCTAATTTATTGATTATTTGACTACATCAAGTCTAAAGTTTAAATTTCATTGACTGTTTTTTTCATTTCCAAGATTTAGAGTTGTTTCTTTTTATATTCACTTTATTTTTTTAGTGTATGTCTACTTATGTTTAGTGATTTCTTGACCACGTCTGGCCTGGATTTTAAATTTCAATAACTATATGTTTTATTTCCAAGATATCTATTTTTTTTCATATTTGCCCTTCTTGTTTAATGTCTGCTAGCTTACCTTTACAAATTTTTTAATTTATGAATATCATTACTTCATTTATATCTTTGGATCCTTACATATATTAATTTTTAAGTATTGTAGATGACTCCATTATTTTCATTTCATTTAAAGGAATTAATCTTCAAATAATGCTCTTGTTAGCTCTATTATAACATATAAAACATATGTTATAACATATATATTAATATAATATTATATGTTATAACGTTAGTTTTCTTCATATGTTATATGTTATAACATGTTAGTTTTCTTCACATGTATGGAATTTTGCTTTCCAAGATCATTTTAAGCTTGAGGTTTTTATCTTTAATTTTTTTCTATTTTTCTTTGTGTTTCCCTTTCGTATTTAGTGGTTTTGTGATTTTTCTCCAGAGTCCCCAGTCCTGAATCTGGTTATGTATTGTTTCTAGAGGCTCCCAACCCACAAACACTGGGGACACTCCAGATATGTCCGTCACACAATTGCCTCGTGAAAGCTTGACTCAAGGCTTCATTAGACAGCACTCTGTATCATTTATTCCCACTAAGCACACAGCTTCAGATAAACTGTAGTTCCAAGAAAAGGTGTGTAGCAAATTTTTTCAAAAATGAGATGTCCCACCTCAGTAGAAATCCTGGCTCTAGTTCATCCTCTTGTGTAGAAAGTAAAAAGTAAACTGTCTAGGCTGCCTTACATTTCTTCTAATTCAGAAATCAGTTAACTGTTCATGTCAGCTACACTCACTGTTCTGTTTCTGTTTCATCTCTGGTCATTAGAAATATTTACTATGGTAAGCATAATTATATTATTTTAATATGCTCTTTGTATTCTTAGTTGTATGCATCTAAACAAAGGCAAAACAGTGTGGTCTTCAAATAATTTAATCAGAACACTGTCTTGATCATGTCACCCCTTATTACATTTTAATATTACATTTATAAAAATCAACATTATAATAAAATTGTGTCAATAAGATAATTATTCATTGTTTATGTTATAATGGAGACAAAGCCCAAGTCAAGTGGAAATATAGACAATGAAATGCCTATGCCTACTTAGAATAAATTCCTTAATTATGTATGTCTCTTAAACGAATAGAGTGTTTGGCATGAAGTGTTAGTAAGAATTTGCCAGATGAACAGTCAATGGCAGTGGATCTAAGGAAAAGAACAGTATTGCAAAGGAATAGAGCTGTAAGAAACTATAGGCATAGTGGCCCAAGACTCACACTTAAATGGCCAGTAACTTGAAGGAAAAAGATAATTCCTTCTTCAGTAAATCTGGCAGGTTAGTCATATGGAAGATTGCATTTGTTTTTTATTTGTTTATGTAAATATCCATGAATCAACTACTGGGATTAGTGATTATCTAGCCTGGATCAAAAGTCCACATCTGTGATATAGAGCTGGAGACTAAACCCCACCCAAATCATACAAATGAGAAATGAGGTCATTTTACTAAAAGAAAAACAGATGGAGATGCAGCAAATACAACATACATTTAAGAGAAGGGTGATGTTAAATGTGGCTGTAAACATACATTGATTACATAAAAAATAATACTATTCATTGTCACTAAAAATGAGATTCTATGCACATAATCACATACTTATAACACACACACGTTTTTCCATCTGCAAATATATAGAACCATGTTTCTAAACACTATGTTTCAAACCACTGTCTTATGTAGTTTAATATAGGTTGTATATTTATCTGTTCATAAATCCCTAATTTCCACATTAAACTCCTTGAGGAAATCCTAGCTTTACTTCAGCCTTCCAGGTATATGCAACATATATATCCCAATAAATACCTGATAAATTACTAGTTAATAGTATTAATATTCACATATATTTCTAAATAAAATATGTATATATTCAAATATATTTCTAAATAAATATATATCTAAATAAACATGGACATATGTATGCATACACACACACACTCCCATATGCTAACCTATTTCCAGATATTGCTGTAACAGAGCTTTCCAAAATGATGAGTACTTTGCATGAGCTGTTTCAGTTAATAATGCTTTAAGGCACTTATTTCAGGGGAAAAAAAGGCTAATTATGAGATTATTTAATGACCTAATTAAGAATGTATTTTAGTAACAATAATATTGAAGTTGGAGTGAATAGTTAAGCAAGTTTAAGGACATAATTTTATTTTATGATGTATTATTTTAATCTGTACCCTTACTTTTGTATTTTCCAAATGTTCTCCCAACACATCAATCTAATGTTATTGACCTCCCTCCTAACCCTGTTGACCAAGATCTCTGGAATTTCTACTTCAATTAAAATGTTTTACTTAACCTCTTCAGAGATTGCTGTCTGCATCTTCTTACATTAACTAATGTTGGCTCTCCTTGGAGATATACCTTACATGGGAACTGCTTATCTTCCACTTCCTTTGAAAAAAAAACAAGTGGTGTCATTTTCTTCTTTATCCACTGTCTCTTGAAAAATATTTTTTTAGCCTCATGAAAAAATAGGGGCCGGCCCAGTGGCATAGCTGTTAAGTTCACGCATCCCTCTTCGGTGGCCCGGGGTTCGCTGGTTCGGATGCTCGGCACACACCTCCCCACTGCTCATCAAGCCATGCTGAGGTGGCGTCCCACATAGAAGAGCTAGAAGGACTTACAACTGGAATATACAACTATGTACTGGCGCTTTGGGGAGAGAAAAATGAAAACAGAAGATTGGCAACAGATGTTAGCTCAGGGCCAATCTTCCTCAAAAATTAAAAAAGAAAAAGTAAAAAGAAACTTTGTCCCTTTGAGGTTAATTCTACCTGATAGCATTGCCATTGTCCTACTGTCCATTTTTTTTTTCTTGTCACTAACTTGTCTCCAGTCAGTCACTTATGTTTTTTATGAGTTTAATTATAATTATCTCCACCTTAACCCTGGTGAGCAACCTTCTCATTTCTTCTTAAACATATCCTTCCTTTTGCCTCAACAAACCCATGGTAGCATCGAAGAAGGTCACCAAAGCTTCATGGATGCCTAGCTCAATACTGCCTATGGTAAGCTAGAATGGGACTCAGAGAGCTCTGCATCCTTATGGAGAACCACTCTTCCCCTGGCCTCAACAATTCCACAGAATATGTGAAGGGTCCAAGAACTTTGCTTTTGCTGAATGAACTAATTATCCCTCAGTCTCAATACTTCCCAACATTGGATTTGGGGAGGGGGAAGCTTAAATCATTTTTTACTGTTGAGTAGACCACCTATCTTTACCATCCCATCTGGCCCAGACATACAGAATACCTGCCTCATTATTATAAGATCAGACTATAATTGGAATTATGTTCTTCCCCTGATAGAACAGTAAAACTAATTACCTCATGCTGTAGTCTTTGGTATAAGTCAACATGGAGAGTTCAAAGCTCCCACGTCATCCCTCATCATCCAGACTGTAATTCCTGTATGGTTCAGTACATAGTCTCCATGATCTGTTGTGTCTCTAGAACTTACTCTTTGTCGTCAACAAAATCTCTTATGTTCTGAACTTCTTTTCTGAGTGCTCTGGAGATAGTGATTCCTATGCAGCCCTATTAAATGATGGCTTTTTCTTTTTCTCTTCACACCTGGTGGCACAAAGACATGAAAATAAGGTACATTATGTACATTATGCTACTTCCAGACTATTATTACTCCATTCTAATTAAAATATGAAGATAAAAACAACAGCAAAAAATAACTCAGCTTCTCTGAAAGCCACTAGCTTTCATATTGCAGGAAATGACCACACTGCTAATCACTCCCTCACTCATTTTAGTATCTGTTTTTTTTCTCTCTGTTTATCTCTCTATGATCTATCCAAAAATGTGACCTCTCAGTTCCTTGATCTTATTACTTTCAACAGTATTTTGTTCTCCTCTCTACCTCAATCATTTTCTACCACACACACAGCCTAGAACTTGCATTAACAACAGTGGTACTTTTTCCAGAATAACACTTTTAAGAATTTCTCCTCTTTTACAATCTTCTTTCTCTCCATCATACTCTGTAGCACTTTCACTCCACACTTATTTGATTCCATTGCAGCCTCCAATCCATTGGTCTTACCTTCTTTCATCCTCATGTGCCTCCGCTCAGTCTGGAGATCTCTTGTTTTTCTACATTTACTCATTTTCTAGGTGCTCAGCCAGTCTCACTTATATAATGATAATTAGTAAATTTACATCTTCAGCTCTGATATTTCCTCCCAACTCAAGATTCACATACCCTGACATCTTTACTTTGGTGTCTAATAGACATCTCAAATTTAACATAACCAAAACAAAATCCTATACTCTCCACTCTCCTCCTTTTGCCTCAACAAACCCATGGTAGCATTGAAGAAGGTCGCCAAAGCTTCATGGATGCCTAGCTCAACACTGCCTATGGTAAGCTAGAAGGGGGACTCACAGAGCTCTGCATCCTTATGTAGAACCATTCTTCCCCTCACCACAACAATTCCACAGAATATGTGAAGGGTCCAAGAACTTTGCTTGGACAAAATGTGGTTTTACCTTCAAGGTTTTTCATTTTAATAAATAGCATTACTACTCACGGTTGGTTAAACAAGAAATCCTTGAGTCATCTTTGACTCCTGTTTTACACATTCTACTCTTGAGCATATTTTGTATGTTCTATTATTTAAATTTTTTTTAATACTATAAAAATTTTATCCCATCTCACTTATTCTACTGCAGTTACCCAGGTCAACATCCCTTCTTACAAGGGATTTTGTAACACTCTCCTACTCAGTTTCTCCACATCCTGCTTTCTGTTCCCTACCCCACCTATTTATATCACAAATTTTCCTCTCACTCCCCTGTTCTCAATACTCCAATGGTTTCCCTTAATACTTACAATAAAACTCTTACTATGTTCTACACATTTTAATATGATTGAGCCAGTCTACCTCTCTAAACACATTTCCAATCACTTTTCAATAGCTACATTTGCTGCACTGAAATTGTGAGTAGGCCCAATGATGCAACCTGAAATAAAATGGAAAATTAACTATGTTGAATAAATGTGGTATATCAAGAAACTGGGATTCTAGAATGTGAACTTTAGGGCTAGGCTATTTGAGCTGATTGATGTGCCCCCATCCTCCCCTTTTCCCTTTACCTGCCTATTCTATTCTTGTATAAAAAACAGTAATGCCAATGTTATGGGCTCTTCTGACCTGATAGATTCCTCCATCTGTATATGTCACTGGAAACTGAGAACTTTAGGCATGTACCACTGAAGAAGGAGGATGGTGGCCGGGAACTGTGCCCACTTGCATTATCACGTATCCTTGAGATCGTATACCTCTTTTTGCACTACTGTGTCCTGTGTAGGAGCCAAAAAGATGTGTCCTGAGCTGAGTACAAGTTATCATTCTTGCCAATCCTTAAGCCCTTTATGTTCTGGCCTCATCAGGCCCTTGTCTGTTCTTCTAACACACTAAGCAGTCCTGTCCCTGGGCTTTATACTTGCTATAACCTCATCATGAATGTTCTTGCTCCAAATAGTCATATATTTCATTATTTTTAACTTCATTCAGGTCGCTGCTTAAATGTTACCTTTACAGAAATGCTTTCACTGGACATTGAAGAAACTTTTTCAGATCCTATATATCTACTATGTCCTTCCCCTGATATATTTACTAACATAATACATCAATATGTTACTTGTTCACTTGCTTTGTGGCTGACTACTTCACTAAGCTCCACGCTTCACTAAGTTCTGTACCTTGTTTTTCTCAATGCTGTGTCCCAGCTCTTAAAATCATTACTAGTACATATAAATTTCAAATAAAAAATTTTTTGAATCAATTCCATTATCTAAATATAAACCTAACATAACTCAGTCTTTCAATTCCTTGCACCTCTAAGCTCCAATATCTTTATAACTTCTCTAATTTGTTATTACCGCTCAGGTTGTTTTCACTATGAACATCTATAGACTTGAATTCTTAAACACAAATATATGACCACAACTTATCTTTCTATTTACTTCCTTCTTTCACTCCCAGCAATCCTGATCTGCTACCTTATCAAGTCCTTACATCTTTTAAAACCCATCCCCATATATTTCTTGCCTAATACACCATCTCACCCCACCCTCCACGTTCAGTTTTGTTTTTGTTTTAGTTTTTAATTTCCGGGCCTTCCTACCACGGTTGTTTACATGAATTTCTCATTATTTCTTTCAACTCTCTCAATATGTCAACTTCCACACATCTTTTTCTGAAAGTCCCAATCCTGAATAAATTCTACAATTGTATTTCTCCTCTTCAGTGAAGCAGTCCTCAAGTACAATAGGAGAACCATCTGAGCAGTTGAGTTCACTCAAATGTGTGTTGAATTCCCATCTCAAGTGAGCTATCAACATGGCTCAGAAGATCATTTGTGTCTTGTTCATCTCCTTTCATTACCATTAGCAGATATGGTGAAGTTTAGAGACTAACATCAAGCTATATATCAACCTCACCCCCAGTAGATTATTTCACTTGTTCTTTCACAAAGGATAAATAAGAGACCAGAGTCTGTAGTTTATAAGTGTGCGACCCTCAAATTGCCTAATCATCTTGATACATAGCTCTTCTGTTCCTTTCCCTTCAATCTCAGAGATAGGGATGCTCCTAGGTTCCCTCTTCATTTTACTTTGCTTTCCATATTAAGCCATAATTCTTTAATTTTGACTCTTTTCTATTCTTTTTTATCTATTGTACTAATCCCCCCCTCTCTTTTAAATATTTAAGCTCCCAGCCCACTGGTTCCTTCTTATCTGCTTATTCTTCCACCAAACACAAAGTTAAATACAATAACTTGTTAAAATCTTTTCTGATCTTACATGGGTAGCTTTTCTCTGACTGTGTGCCACTATGCAGAAATTATATACTCCTAGACCAAAGTGCAATGAGCAGGCTCTATAGGTACAGTCATATAAATGAGTAGCTCAATCAAAATCTCTTCTCATTGATTTGCGTAACATTTCTGCTTTATAAAATGGATTACAATTAGATGAATTGTGCCTCAGTATATGACTTCTCTCAACACATCATGAAAGATCTCAAGGGTGAGAATTTCTCAGTCTGAGTGCCATTTTCCAGATAGGTTGTTCGAATAATTTCTCAAAACTATATATAGCATAAGAAAGAATAAATGAATACATTTTCCACATCTCAGGGAAAGCTGAAATCAGCTCCCGACCACACGAATTCCCTCCCCATCCTTTGTGTTTGGGTTAATGCTTTTAAAAATAATTTCTGACAACAGAATATCCTTGACAATGTTTTAACCTACAAAATATAGAGGTAGAGACTTTCTCCCAAGATAACAAAATAAAAAATTATTGTTCATGGTGAACATGTTGTAGTAGTCAATAAATTAAACATATGGTATATCTATTTAGGGACCACAGAAGGATCTTCATAAACATTTTTGTTCCTTTACTCCTTACCTCTGTCTGGAGACCGGTCTGAGTGCATCACCTATTCCCAACACTGTAAATCATAAGAATTAATTTTTCCTTTCATCTGATTGCAAAAAACAAAAGTGACTCTCCACACCTACATACGTTAAAATAAAGAGGATGAGATAATTTTTAACACAAATATCTTTGGTACAATACGACTAGTATCACAGATGCCAATTTGATTCATCAGGGCTTTGGAAATGTTTTCTCTTCCATTGATGTCTCATTGTCATCCTGATTCAGCAGCCAAACTTTATGCTAAGAAACGAAGTTACAAGCTAGTGTTCTGCTTGTGAGGTGACGTATATTTTCTCACTCTGGAAATTTCACTAGATGTATATTTTTGCAGAATTATAGCTGCTCCTTGAAATGGTCACCATCCATCCCCACACTCCCACACTCTCCACCCCCCACTCCTGGCCCAGTTTTGGGTCTTGGTACCATTTCTCTTCCACTCTCTAGCAAATAGGCAACGAGAGTAAAAGGAGTCATTTTGGTTTGATTGTTGGAAGTGAGGAAAGTCTGGGAGATATTGCTGCCAACACAATCAATATGAATAACATATGATACTTGTAATCAAGGCTTTCTAAAATGTTGGTGTAATTGGCAAATAAGTACAAATCAAGGCCAAACAATGCTAACTGCCCGAATCATGTAAAAATAAGTTAGCTGCATACAGAAAAAATATATTGTGACTTCAATAACAGGGACATTTATTTCTCTCACAAATAAAGTAGCCTGAGGAAAGACAGTTCAGGGCTGGTAAAATGGATTCATAGCCATCAGTGACTTTGCATCAAATCTGACCAAAGTTAGTTTCTTTAAGATAGGATATTTAAAGATCACAGTGTCTACTTATGGATCATTCAAAATGATCTGGGTACATAACAGTAACTACCCTTTAGGTTTACTTTCTTTAATATAGTGTAGTTTGCTTTTAACACATGATCTAGCAATGCTATATCCCTAAACATCCTCGCATCTTATGTGTATATTAATAGTGAAAATTTAAAGAACTAGTGAGCTATAGCTATATAATTTTACGTTGAATTTAATGATGCATCAAACCACCTAAGGTCTCAGTCTTTTCATATTTAGGCAAATTCAAATGTGCTAGGATTCTGAATTAATGCAATGTAATTGAAATGTTCTGAAACAGGCCATAGACACATTAGCTTATATCTTACATGACTTTTCCTATATTTAGGAACTGTTTCTAAAGGAGTGCCGAAGTTAGCTCTGTACATTAACTGAGGCTCTAGAATTTAAACTTTAAGTTCCACTAAAAATAAGCAAATCACACACAGATAAACAAGAATTTCAGTTAAAATAGAAAACATATTCTGTTTAACCCAAAGCTATCATTCAATAAATTCTTAGAATTTTGGATCTTAAAGGACTTATAACTGGTTAGAATTTATTAGACTTTTGTATGTGGTTAAAGTTTTGCAACAAACATTGCATTCTGGTGTAAATTTATTTGGAGTGAAACTCTAAGTTTGTCTTTCAAATAAACCCTAGGGAAACTATTCTACTATTTCTCTTGAGAATCTATGTTTTTAAATATCAAGTAATTGCATCAATGGTGCAATGGACATGTATATTAAGAAGAGAAACATTGAGACTTTCTTTAAATTACATAAAATAAATTTGTTACCTAGTGATCTAAATTTTGAATATAATCTTATTATTTGTTATGCTTTTAACATCTATCAAATGCATTGGAAAACAGACAAGCAAGTAAACATTGACAGCCGATAAAGTTAAAGATAAGATATTTTGTGTGTTTTGCTGTTGAAAGGATACAGAGAAAAAAATTATAACCAGGAATTCAGAAAACCTTTTGAAGTTCTCTGATATATAACAATAAATGATTTTGCTTAAGTTCAAAATGGCATTATTCAAATGGTCTGTAATTAATCTAATCCATGACATTAATTGTCAAACGTACTTCATAGTGGGAGAGCTGTCACAGCTTAATTATTATACTTTAGGTAGTACTATCTCCCTCACATATTAACTTCAGTGGATTTAATAAGAAAAAAAAGGTACTGCAAAGCATAAGTGATCAAGCCATCATCAAATTTCTTTGCTTGAGTACTCTCTTTCAAGAGTCAGTGATTTCATAAAATTCGGCTCATCAGAGCTCTCAAGGAAAAGTACATCTGAAAGATACCTTTCCAAATTTGTGCATGCTCCTAGTCTTCTATTTTCTTCTCCTTATCAGACCTCAGGTCTCTCCTTGCATTGGTTCTCCAGATTCTTCCCATTGACTGTACACCTGAGCGCCACACTTTTTCTTGGTGCACATCTTACTTTTTCTCCAATTCTTCTGTATAATCACCAGAGATCTTAAAGATAATGGAGCTAATCTAGCAAACTAATAGAAAGGGCTAATAAATTATGTGAGTTTGATATTTTTACTTTGGTACTGAGAAATTTACCATTTAATGGAAAGCCTCAGGCAAGGCAAATAGAGAAAAGACATTTGGGGGCAAAAAAGCCTATTGCAGTCACACTTAACTCAAACCATGAAGGCTCTTGCCTACACGTTTGAGTCTTAAGCTGATCTAGGAAAAAATTTGGAAGTTACATTTTCAAAGTTAATCAGTCAATACCCTAACATAGAGAATATTTTTTTCTAAAGTTCTGCGATTTTGTATTTTGTGAATAATAATGAAGGAAGGATGCCACGTTGTTTAACTAAATAGAAAATAAAGTGAGGAAGATTACACTGAGGACTTTGGTTGAATATTTATAACTGGACAAAAAAAATTTACACAATAAGTGACTTTTTAAGTGTTGCAGTATGCAGGAAGTATAGCCAAAGCTACTTCTTTAGCAAGACAGCTCTTTCAAGTTTACCTCTATAGTCTTCCTATGCAAAATGATCTTTGTACTCTTCAATCTCAGTGGACATGTAGAAGAAGGTGTGCCTATCTACACAAGAGGCATAAATGCCATGGCTGATTCAACCCTACCTAAGAAAGTAACAAAGTGAATTTTTTCTCCTAAGTAACAGTGAATACCCCCTCTGATAGGCTGCCTTGCTTTAAAAAGTCCCTAAGAATATATATACTTTTGTGCGTAATGATGTAGGAAGCAGCAGCAAGTAGATGTCATATGTCTTATAAATAAAAGTGATAATGGTAGTAGACAAAAATAAAATTGAACGAGACGTTATATTCAGAATAGCTTTGTATCATTTCTAAATAGGCAGTCCTGGTCTCAGTTAGGGCACAGTTTATTGACTTGGAAAGACCCTGGATTGCTGTGACACTTTAATAGACATGGAAGTGGCCTTCTAAGCATGCTTGCTGTGTTCCGGTCAGGAGAAGTCCATACTTAACTACTTTAGGGTTTGAGAAAAAGGCTTAACCTTACCACATGTCATTACAGTTAGTTAATTGCTGTGACTTGTATCATAGATTGTGATCATCATTGATATTTTCTGTTTAGAAAATAAAGAAATGGCTAATGAAAGATATTTTAATGAATAGTCATGAGGAAAAAAACAGTTCAAATCCAGAAGACCGTCATTTTCTGAAGTTGCACTTCGAAAGACAGGCCATGGAAGTGATTTTCTCAGGCTCCCTTCTGGCCAGTTCATGGACCAACAGTAATCAGTCACAATTGTTTTATAGAATTGAGTTGCTGGTACCATGTCACAACAAACTGATTAAAATCTCCCAGAAGAAATCATCAACTTTATTGGCACTAATGGTATCTAAGGTCTTAAGTTAGAAAGCTGTTTTCATTCACCCTTCAAGGAAAAGTCTTGCTTGTGAAAACTCAGAAAACCTGATTTAATATTGTCAGAATAGACCTTATCCAAATGGTGCACTACACCATTTTTCACATTTCAGATATCAAATGATATTGTGTTCTTGGTGTAATAGTGACAATTAATCTCCCTTTCAAAATATTTTACTAACTCATCTTGTGTGTCAAGTTATTGTCTCCCTTTTCTTACATACATTTACTTCTCCTCTTAGGTTAATATATTTAATATGACTATTTGCTCCGATCTTTGTTCTTAATTATATGACCTGAAAATCATGTATGTGGTGTCAAAACAGGAATATAAGCATGATAAATTTTTGATGCCTCATGATATTCAATAAATGTTATTTAACAATAATTTCTTAGTATGCTGATAACTTCAAGGTGGGATTGAGTCAGATTTTATCAGTCTTTGTAATAAAGAGAAAGTCAGGGAGGTACTTGGGCTCAGACCGATAGAACACTTTTTTTTCTTTTTCTTCTTTCTTCCTTCTTTCCTCCCTTCCTTTCCTTTCCTTTCCTCTCTTCCTCTCCCCCACACTACTTCCGTCTCCCTCTCCTCCTCCTCCTCCTCCTCATTCTTCTTCATTGTGGATATTTATAAATGCTTTGAAATAACCAGTACATTTTCCTATTCTATATACATCCTTGATCCTGATAGATGCTGCAGAGACCATCTGAGTCCTAGAATCTAAACTAGTTTGTGAAAACTTAATTGTGTATTAAAAAATGCTATTGCAGGCCAGCCCCAGTGGCCTAGTGGTTAAGATTGGTGCATTCCACTTCTGTGGCCCTGGGTTGGGTTCCTGGAGGCAGACCTACACCACTCATCTGTCAGTGGCCATGCAGTGGCGGTGGCCCACATACAAAAGAAGAGGAAGACTGGTAGTGGGTAGTGGGTGTTAGCTCAGGGTTACTCTTCCTCAGCAAAAAAAAGAAAGAAAGAAAGAAAAAATGCTATTACATCTTCAACATTGAAATTTTAATGTTCATAATTCTTTAGGAAAAACAAAGTATAAGTATAAAGTCCTCACATACTTGATATTCTAAAAAATGGCTAGCAGCTTACTCAAATGAAAATGATCAACTTCATATTTAAAACAACAGAAGCATTTAAACGGGGAGGCAAAATGATCGTGATGGTTAATTTTTTGTGTCTACTTGATTGTCACACAAGATGCCCAGATTAAACATTATTTCTGGATGTGTCTGTGAGGATGTTTCTGCATGAGGTTAACACTTCAATCTGAGTAAAACAGATTGCCCTCCCCAACGTGTGTGAGTATTATCCTATCCATTTAGGACCTGAATAAAACAAAAAGATGGAAGAAGGGGGAATTTTCCCCTTCTGCCTGACTGGTTTAGCTAGGACATTGTTCTTCTCCCCCCCTCAACTTACGCCATCAGCCCTCCAGTTCTCAGAACTACACATCAGCTTTCTTGGGTCTCTAGCTTACAGACAGCAGATTGTGGAACTTCTCAGCCTCCATAATTGCATGAGCCAATTCCTTATAATATATCATAATAATATGATATCAAAATAATTCCTTATAATTATAATTATAATCCTTTTTGAGATTGTCTTTGTTTTTTAGAATAATATATCAGACAACTCTTCTACTGGAAGGAGCAGAAACTAGGCACTAAGAGATCAATTAGAAGACCATTATAATAATGCATTTGAGACATATAAAGGACTATGACTATGGCCATAGGTCAGGAAAGAAGATATAATTTTCAAGAGGGATTTATGAAGTATATTCAATAAAATTATAGAAGGCAAATCTACAAATATAACAAGCTACTATAAAAGAGAATTAACAAGAAGCAAACAGTGGTGAGGAATATAAAACTGCAATATGTAAGTCCTAGATCCTGAGAACTGAAAATAGGCACTGGGAATGATCATTGATGGTGATAGATGTGAGATTATAATAAGTTCAAATTGGTATAGACATTGACAAGGTTAACAAAAATTATGTGACATATTTATTGCTTTACACATAAGGAGATGAGGCTCAGAGACTTTTTTTTTTTAACTCACTTAAGATCATACAGCATGTAAGGACTGAGATAACACTGTCTCCTGATCTTATGACTCCAAATCTGTGGTCATTCTAGTAATAAACTTCATCAAATATTAAAGGCAAGACAAGACCATTCTAAACATTTCAGATCTGAAATTTGCTAAAATTTAACTTTGGTATGATGATTATAATGTGAGTGTGGGATGAAAAAACTTACTTGAGAATCAGCTGACCATTGGAGCCAAAAGAAATTTTAAGAAATGTTATATGTTAGCTAAAATAATGACATTTACCATTGAGTTATAACTGTAGAAAGCAGAGAATCTATGGTGGCAAACAAATTAACTTCTCATGCAGAAACAAGACATTTTGTAGCAAGACGTATACATGTGTAACCATGAAACAAAACAAGATTAATTTCACAAAGCAATAGATTCTAGATATGCAAAATACATATTCAATTATATAAATTATATGTATATTCAATTATATAAACAATGGGAAAAAAATGTTAGACAAGGATCTTTTATGTCCTATTTGCAGACAAGGATAATGATAATATAAAAGACAATAAGCAATAGTCACATATATAATCATAATAATTCTAAGGATAGTAAGTAATACGCACCTTGTGAGTTAGAGTATAAAGCATTTTCAGTTACATTTTTATAACACCTTGCAAGATATGAACAGCAGATTTGTTATTTTTTTACCATTTTATAAATATTTTTTAAAAAACTCAACAGAGAAAGTAAATTTTCTCAGATTACATAGCTATTGTGATCTCAGGACTAGTTCCAAATGCTTTGTTTAAGTTATAAACTTATAGAAGTGCACAAACACACTGGGACATATCCCAAATGGCCAGTTGGGTGTAATGTAATCCTTTGGACAAGTCTTTAGGTATAACTGAATAACTAATATGTATATTGTTTGATTACTTTTAGCCATTTTAATACGATTTTCTAGCCAGAGTTCAAGCTTATATTTTGATGTAACCTTTTCAGAAAGAGACCTTTATTTTCTATTTTCAAGTTCCTTTTTTTCCCTTGTTGACATTATACAAGTCTCTAAGTTCATTTCAAATCTTCATTAAACATGCAATAAATTACCCCTGTCTCTCATCAAATGCATGCACTAAAGTAGTTGGTGTGGGTGTGTGTTTGTGTGTTTGTAATTGGTGTACTTAATACATGACTTTCCAGCATTCCTTTGCTGAATTACTTGGTGCCTAAACTTTATCATCAATTGGCATTTGTAACATGCTCAACTGCCTATAATGTATCTAAATCAAATTTTATAAAGACAAATGTTTTCCAAAAGATAATTCAAATGATTTTGTATATAAACACTCACCACTAATGCACCAAAAATGCACATGTATATGCTAATTTTTATTTTATTATTTATTTTTTTCTTATTGATTTGGAAGGAGGACTTATGGTTGGCTATCAGAATCCTCATCATTGAACAAGGTTGTTGACTCTGCACCTACCTCTGTGTATTTCTATATGGTTTGAAAAGTAAATCCAGGTATTGGAGCCTATGACGTATAAGGCACAAGCTTCAGCTGAGGAAGTATCTACCTGAATTGGGCATAAATCTACCTTCAATAGATAACCAGTTATGGTTTTTTGTGTGGGAAATATTGCTTCTCTGGAAAAGATGTTTCAGAAAGTGTGTGGTTTTGGCCCTAAAATAGTAGAACTAACTATAAAAAGGAAGAGTGGTCCACTTTAGCTAAAAATATCTTTAATGCCCAGTGTTTTTCCTTTGAATACTCAATATATATGGTTTGTTACTGGTTTGCTTTGTTCTCAGAGCAATAGTATAAGTGACTAAAATGAATGGAAGGAGGAAAGACTACTGTTGTCTATTATCTATAAAACTAAATGTATATTTCCTGGTGTTATGCATTTGTCTATAGCTTTTCATTTTTAATGCTGTTAATCACACTTAAGGAAATACAGAGCTCATCATCACAAATCTTGCTGTTTTTTGCTTAAATTTTATGCTTAATAAACTTTAGAGAAAGACAGTAGTAGTTTCAGTCTTTTCATGGCTTGAGATCCGTATTCAAGTTGAAATTTATAATCAAAGACAGTTGCTAAGCTTCACTTAAAATGGCATCTTTGTTCTCTTCCTTTCTGAAAATATTTAGTTACTTCTTCTTTTTACTCAAACATTTATTTTATATATACTTTTATACATAGAAATTTACATTGTTCATTAAGAGACTTTGAGAAAAAGTTATATTAAAAACCTCCTATTTTATACTATCACAATTGAATGTCCTCCATTATAAATATTAAACGTACATACTCATAGTCACATGTTCATTTGAATAGGGAAATGAATAGCTTGTATATGGCTAAATTGAGGTATTAATTTTGATATATTATACTCCCAATAAATGTATAAAACGTTAGGAAAACTGGTTACATGTAGGAGAAATATTAAAGCTTTACACTATTCCCATTTGCATCATGTATCATTTAATCATTTGACTAATTCATTCATCTCTATCCCTGTGGATTTCAGTTTGCAACAAGGAATATGTTTTTCCTGTGGGCAAAGCAACAAGTAGAAAACAGGTACTTCTGCTTCTAAAAATAAAATACTGTCACATTCTTAGACCTTAATTTAATTAAGTTCCCGTTCTTTTGATAGACTCTTATGGTGGCAAATATTAATATCAAGAGTATGATGGCTATTCAAATATATAGAACAGAGAATAAAAAGAAACTAAGATTTGTTGTGTGTCCCATATATGCCAAGCACTCTGCTAGCTGGGAATTTTAACAAAAATAACAGCATTCCTACATAACATTTATATACTCATTTCAATTAACCAGGTAAGTGCTTTATATTTATTGACTCATTTACATCTCACAATAACCCTCTGACATAGGAGTATTTTTATTAGGTGTATTAGATTACACCATACCAAATTAATCACCAAATCTCAGATTCTTAATACAGAAAGTATTTATTTCTGTCTTATGGTCCATATCCAAAGTAAATTCAAGCCTGGGATGTGTGTAAAGGGTTCTGTTCTACACAGTCACTCAAAGCCAAGGCTGTCATAGCTGCTACCATCTGCTCATTGTCCCAAAAGTGACACATATTACTTGTGCCCACATCCTTTGGCCAAAGCTAGTCTCATAGACCCACAAAAGAAGGAGTAAAGAAATAAGGGGCACATGTGGAATATTTGATGAACACCACTCACCTTGTCACAGTGTGTCCTTCTGATGTGTAAACTATTTGATTCTACAAATTATGGAACAGTTCTATGTTCCATAATCATACCTTTCCTGGGGACTATGCACATTTATTATCACTTTTCCTGCTTGAAGTAAAAAATAAGTTGGGGGGGGCGAGATTGTTTCAGTCAGGAATGTAGTTTCTTTGACAGTACGATGAATGCACATCTTTGCATGAAGTCAGTTTTCTAGTTGGAGGACTACAATGGGAGACCAGAATATAATTGAATCTTTTCCCTGATGCACCTTTATCAGTGGACTTCTTTTTTAGCAAAAAGTGTTCAAGTCATACCCTTAATCTGGTCTGTGCTATAAGAGTTAGTTTTAATTTGTTGGTATTATTTAAAGGAATATTTAATGTCATCTCCTAATGTTTAGGTTCTCTAAGCAGTTAGAATCTCTAACCCTGCAAGCCTCCACATTTCTGGAATCTACCTTTTTTCTTTTTATCATGCTGGCAAACTAGCCCATCTCTTTCTTAAAACACCTTGCCAAAAACAGGCAATTAGAACTAACACAAATCAAAAATGCTTGGTTTTTCAATCTCCTCTCCTATAGCAGCAAGTCCTTTGGTCACAAAAATTCTCTCTCCTATAATTTTAAATGACAGTTTAACCAAATAAGTTGGTACTGCATAACAATCACCATCCCTCCAGCCTCCAGTGTTAGTTTCTTTGCTGTCTGCCTCCAGCTGCTAAGCCAACACCACAGTCAAAGTCTGTTTTTGTTTAGGAAATACTTTACTTGTAGTGACAATTTTGGTAGTATGCAGTAATACAAATGGTGCTTCAGCTGTTGTTGTCTTCTACCAATCAAACAAGATTCTTTTAGCCTCCTGGTCTAGCACATTTCTTTGACCACTCTTGAAAAGCTGGTGACCTCCTTGGTTTTATCATCTTCTGCTTCTTTTCTTACTCTACCTCCTTTTGTATCCACAGATGAAATGTTTGATAAGCACCATGACTTTTGCCACAATAGCTACTACAGTCATCCCATTTTACAGATAAGACAGCTGAGGCACAGCATTGTTAAATTTCTAGCCCAAAGTCACACAACCAATAAAGAATGGCTTTCCTGAGTGCAGGATCATAACTGAAACTCTGTTAATTAATTTATTTCTCACAACTATGGTCTTAGGTATTTTTTATTTCTCATTTTACAGATGACAATTCTCAGTTCCAGCTAAGTGTCCAAGACAGAATTGAAATCTAACTATGCAGATTTTTTTTTTATTCTCCAGCAGATCTTTCAACCTTAACATTTCCCAAACTGGAATCAGAAGGTATATTCTCCTTCCTAAAATCTGCTGCTCTCCCTGTATTCTCTGGTCAAGTTAATGACACCACCATCCACAGAGTTGGTAAAGCTCAAAATGGTTCTTTCTTTTCCTAAATCCCTCTTATCAAATTGGTCAGAAATCCAAAATAAAACTGGAATCTGTACTCACTCTGCAGCATCTATTTCATCTCTCTCTTTTCTAGTTTAGACCCTTATCTCCTATTTTCTCTTGGGCTATGGCAATGGTGTTCCATGGGTTAACTTGTTTACAGTCTCTTCTAATTTCCATCCAGGCTTTGAATTCCTGGAAATTATATTGCTAAAATAAAGATTTGATATACTATTTTCCTTTGTAAAAAAAAACAACGTTGATAGTGCCTTGCTTCCCATCGTTAGAGAATAAACTCTAATCTTTAGCTGAGTTAATGGGAGTTTATAGTTGCCTTCAGGTGAGATGGGAAGACTGTTGATGGAAGAGGTTTCATGAGGAAAGATCAGTTTAGGCCATATAACGTGTGCATTAGACATCAAAATAGAGCTGTGAAGTCAACATTTGGATATATAAACTTGGAGTCATTATGATATAGATCTTATTGAAAGCTATGTAAACAAGTTAAATCACCAAGGGAATGAGCACCAAGAGGGAATCACTGGTGAGGTAAGAAGAAAACCCGGAGAGAATGGCATCCTGGAAGATCAGTGAAGTAAGTGTATCAAAGAGGAGGGCATGACTAACTTTGTCAAATGCTGCTGGTAGGTCAAGTAAGATATTCGTTTAGGACTGAAACTTGAATTTACAAAGCACCTGGAATAAAAATGTGGTGAACTGGTGGATTCTAAAGCTTGACTGAAGTGGATATAGGAGAGAATTAGAGGAGAGGAATTGGAGGTAGTGATCATAAACAACAATTTTGAGTGAAATTTTGATGCAAAAAAGGAACAAAGAAATGGTGTGGTAACTACTGAAGGAAGACAGGTCAGGTATTCTATTTAAGAAGGAAGAAATATATGAAAGATTGAAATTTCATACTGATGGTAACAATTCTTTTGGGAGAGAAAAATGAATGATGTGAAAGATTTAGTGACTAGGAGAGAACTGATAGATTCTTCTCAAATTATGTCTTTGAATAGGTAAGATGATATGGAGCCTTGTACCCCAACTGGCTTTAGATAGTAGCTTGGAAATTTCATCAGTGGTAAAAGAGAAAAGGCAGAACATGTCTGCAGATACTGTGGGCCAGTAGTTATGGTAGCTAGTGTCAGTGGATGTTCCCTTCTGAAAATTTTTTATTTTTCGGTGAAACAGAAAGCAATGTTATTAGCTGAAATTAATATGAAAAAGAATTATGAAGGGAATTAATGTGAAGAAAGGAACTGATGAGTGAATGGGAATTTATGAGTGAGGTTATAATATAAAATGTTACTTTTTTTTATTTTTTTTAAATAGCAGGCATTTATTTATTTATGTACTTTTTTCCATTGGGAAAGATTCACCCTGAGCTAATATCTGTTGCCAATCTCCCTCTCTTTTTTTTTTCCTCCCCAAAGCCCCAGTACATAGTCGTATACTCTAGTTGTAAGTCCTTCTAGTTCTTCTGTATGAGCCCCTGCCACAGCATGGCTACTGACAGACAAGTGGTGTGGTTCTGTGCTCAGGAACTGAACTTGGGCCACCAAGGCAGAGAGTGCCAAACTTTAACCCCTAGGCCATCAGAGCTGGCTCTGAATCTTTAATTCTTGTGAATATGTTTAGATCATGGATGGTGTGTCTATTAATTTTGTATGCTCAGCCCATCTAAATACCTGGGACATATTAGGCTAACAATCATAATAGCAATAACAATGCTAAAATAATAATAGCTTACATTTCTTCGTAACATATTTGCCGGGCAGTGCTCTAAGTGCTATACATGGATTAAGTAATCTAATCTTCACCAAAAAATCCTAACAGTTACGCAATGTAATATTCTCACTATAGAGATGAAGAAACCAAGATATTAAAAATGGTATTTTACCCAAGATGACATGTTTAAAGAGAGAAACTGGTGAAATGAAATAAAGAATTTTTCTCAAGTATGATTTCGTTAGAATGCCAAGACGATTGAGAGACTTCAGAAGTCAGTGTCGATATATCAGGGACTATGGTAAGTCAGGGTGTGATATTTTGGAATAGGATTTAAGGACCTGCCCAATGCCCTGTGAGTGGCTATTTACTTAAGCTCCTCTTAAGGATCTTTCTATATCTATAAACTAGCACCAGGGCTAGTGTGGTCAGATGTCCCACATTAAACAAAGTTCTCAAATGTTGTCTGAAACCATCCAACAAAGAAAACCTTAGATATGTTCCTTGAGGTTTGGGTGTGCACCTTAGAGCCCGTTATGTTTCCAGCAAATCGCAAATAATAGAAACTTGTTGTTGATACTGGTTATAAGGATGATGATTTCATGGCTTTTGAAATTCACATCTTTATATGCAGATAGAAATCACCTTGAAAGACTGATTGGTAATGTTCAAATTGTCTTTTGTGCAAAGCTGACAAATTTTAGACCAAATTGCTGTTGGCGATGTTTTCAGAAAAGTAGATCTTAATAATGACATTTAATTTTTCTTTTTCGAACAAATGAATGAGTTTCAAGACTGTTTCTACAAAGACAGAGCACTATATAAATTCCACATGAAAGCAAGCCCTAATTTAAAAAATAATACCCTAATGATGCTTAATTACTTCCTTGAGAATAAGCAGCAACCTAATTAGTCACCTTTATCTTCATATGCACCTGGAATTGCTATTGTGAATAAAGCATACAGAGCACAGTCCATTTGAAAAACAATACTCTGCAGTGGAGGAAACGGAGAAGGTTAGGTTAGGTAGGCAAGGTAATTTATGACAAATCATTACAATTTCTAATGGTATTTGATTCATTTTTTGAGGAAATTGATAAAATAATTAACAGAGTTTGGAAAACTTTTCATTGCAAGTTACATTGAATTATTTTAGAGCTTAACATAAAGCACTTCCTCTAACGCTAGATAAAATGCAGTTTCAGGAGACAGCGTGTCTGTATATGTCAGACATTTCTCTGCCATAGCAAATGGCAACTATTAACTCCAAACTTTGAGATTTTATCCAGAAAAAACTTGGAAATCTCTTCTCAGTTAGATAATGTCTTCTCGGAAATGGGTTGTGGACAGAATAGAATAACCAAGCTGACAACCACTCAAATGAGTTCCTGGAGGTGAGCCTTTGTAGACAGAAAGGAAAATAAAAGTGCCCATGTTTTCACCACTGCCAAGTGAATGGCTCAAAAATCAGTTTGTACTATCTTCCATAAAATTTGAAGTGAGAAAGGCAAGGCATATTCTCTCCTTAGTCACTGCAGAAGAGCTAGTCCTCACCTGTATTATTAATACTGTAAATCTTTAGAAATGTTCAAAGTAGTCATTCCACCCAAG
Source organism: Ceratotherium simum simum (assembly GCF_057802395.1). Taxonomy (NCBI): domain Eukaryota; kingdom Metazoa; phylum Chordata; class Mammalia; order Perissodactyla; family Rhinocerotidae; genus Ceratotherium; species Ceratotherium simum. The sequence continues at coordinate 51,348,156 of NC_141909.1, forward strand.
TAGAAACAATTTGATTTCATGGTACATTGCAAATAAGTTACCATGGCAGGTAAAGGGAATCTTTCTAATTACTATGGGGCTTTTCTAAGTAGTTACTTTTTATACTATTGGGATCTTCTGAATAGTTGCTTTTAGAGATACTTTGTTATCAATTGCTTTGTAGAAAATTACCACAAATTTAGCAACTTAAAACAACACACATTTATTAACACACAGTTTCTGTGGGTCGGGAGTCTGGGAATTGCTTAGCTGATTCCCACATTTAGGGTCTCGCAGGCTTCAATCAAAGAGTCAAACAAGGATGGGTTCTCATCTGGAGGCTCAACTAGGGAAGGATCTGCTTCTAAGTTTCCTCTGGTTGTCGTACAAAATTCATTTCCTTGCAGCTGCAGGACTGAGAGCATTAGGTTTTTGCTTGCCAGAGGCTGGAGGCCAACCTTAGCTCCTAAAGGCTATTCAAAATTTCTAGAGGCCATCTGCAGTTTTGTTGCCACATGGGATTCCCCAACCTGACCACTAACTTCATCAAGCCAGCAGGGAGAGTCTCTAGAACTAGTGAGCTAGCAAGACCAAGTCTTATATAAAATATAATAATCACAGGAGTGACATTCCATCACCCTTATGTAAGTTAGAGGCAAATCACAGGTCCTCTGTCACTTAAGGAGAGGGAAGAGAAGGCCATGAAGACAAGGTGGAGGGATCTGGGGCAGGGGTACCCTAGAAACTGTCCAGTCTTGTCACCTATTTACCACGGTGCCTTGTTTCCTTTGTTTCAGCATATTTTTGAAAAATTGGTTTTGTTTTGTTTTGTTTTTTGGTGAGGAAAACCAGCCCTGAGCCAACATCCAATGCCAATCCTCCTCATTTTTTTTTTTTGCTGAGGAAGACTGGCCCCGGGCCAACATCCAAGTCCATCTTCCTCTATCTTACATGGGACGCCACCACAGCGTGACCTAACAAGCCGTGCGTCGGTGCACACCTGGGATCCAAACCGGCAGACCCTGGGCCGCCACAGCCAAGTGCGCGCACCCAACCGCTTGCGCCACTGGGCAGGCCCCCTGGATTTTTGAAAATTTTTAACTACAACCAATGAATTGTTGAGACTTTTACTTAGGAGGAGATTTCTTTAACCCAGTCTACATGTCTAAATTCTCAGCTTTCTGTGATGACTTTTATACTCCATTGACCTCCAGTGTCTTGCATTTTTCGCTAGGATAAAGAGCTCATTGTCAATTCAAAAAAAGGATATTACATCAACTTTCAGGTTCTTAACAGCTATGTATAGTCAAGATAAGTTAGAGTCCAAGAGGCCCAGTTACAGGCATAGCCCTTAGGTCTTAATTAGTCTCTTGATGATGGTCAGACTGCTGTTTTTCCTTACTTTTGTTTTAGTGCAACCTCTGCTAACTACATTTCTTTAGACTACTGAATATCGCCTTCCCTTTAGTAACTGGGGACAGAATATCTTTTTAAATTTGATCCTTGGAATGAATCAGCCATGCAAGACAAGGCTTCAGTACTAAGAACTTGCCCCAAACCCCTGCATTCCATCCCCCCCCCCCCACCCTTTTTGACTAGTAAAGTTAGTCAGGCTTTCTAAATAATTTGACGTTTAAGGTTTTATACCTGCCTCTGCACATGGCACCCAGGGATGTCTTGCTTAAAGATATTCCTCTCTTCTCTCCAAATAAGCCACAGATGGCAGGAAAATCCTTTGGTAAACTATAGCTTTAAAAGTATGCAAAACTGTTATTTTCTGATTTTTTCTGATTGCTAAGAAGATTATTTTGATTTCTAGAAAAAAGTATGCCCATGTGACTTCAGTTGCTATGATGACCACTTACAGCAAGCATTGCTTACTGGTCTATTCCTAGATATATGCCCTCAGCCACATTCTATGCCTACAAGCAGCACTGCACTTCAGTCTGAAAAACCTATTTAGCCTACCTTCTCAGAAAAAAAGGCATTTTCTGTCTTTATTGACAACAGGATCCTTTGGGTCTTCAACAATTTGGCACTAACTTCACACCCACCTCCATTAATGTTCCCCTCTTCTCCCTTCCCACCTGTGCAGGTTCTCTGAGCACCTTTTTTTTTTTTTTGTGAGGAAGATCAGCCCTGAGCTAACATCTGTGCTAATCGTCCTCTTTTTGCTGAGGAAGACTGGCCCTGAGCTAACATCTATTGCCAATCCTCCTCTTTCTTTTTCCCCCAAAGCCCCAGTAGATAGTTGTATGTCATGATTGCACATCCTTCTAGTTGCTGTATGTGGGACTTGGCCTCAGCATGGCCAGAGAAGCGGTGCCTCGGTGCGCGCCCGGGATCCGAACCCAGGCTGCCAGCAGCGGAGCGCGCGCACTTAACCGCTAAGCCACGGGGCCGGCCCCTCGGAGCACCTGTTAGATATATCTGAAGCACTCATTTTCTGATTTTAAAAGCTGATTCTAGTCATTTATGTCATTTCTTTTCTCTCTGATTTTCTAAGATAATAGCTAGGGAAAATTTCTCCAGTGATTACAAAATCCCCATCATGGGCTTCGTCTTTACTTGGAGACACTGTTTAAGACTGATATCTTTAAATAATTTTGTGCAGATTCCTTTTTCAGAGACTAGTCTTTCTGCATATGATATCATATATTAATGTGCTTATGCTGTCAGTAACTGAGAGAAGAATTGCGGATTTGTCTATGTCTCCTTTTATTTCTATTGAGTTTTGTTTTATAAATTTCAATGCTACATTATTAGTCACATGCAAATTTAGAATTGTTGTATCTGCTTGATTCCTTGAACATTTTTTTCAACTGGGAATAAATCTCTTTATCTTTAGCATTGCTTTTTTTCTCTTAAACTCTACTTTTGCCGATAATGATGTAGCAACACCAGTTTACTCTCAGATAGTATTTGCACAGTATAACTTTTTCTATCCTTTTACTTGCCTCATCTCTGTATCCTTGTATTGGACGTGTCATTCTTATAAGCAGCATATGATTGGGATTTTTTTTAATCCAATGTGTTAATGTTTGTCTTTCAATCAGAGTATTTAATCTGTTTACATTTAATATAATTGCTAATATATTTGGCTTTAGGTCTCCCATCTTACTATTTGTTTTCTATTTGTCCCACTTATTCTGTTACTTTTCTCTCCTTTCTTGCCTTCTCTTGCCAACCTGAAATTACATACCCAGCAAAAAATATCCTTTGAATATTTTAAATATTATCATTTTAGCTTGTTGAAGAAATAGCTCCAACTGTACTTATTTGCAGACCACATAAAATGATTACATCTATAGCTCACTGTAAAATCAAGTTCATCAGCTCCCTTTGCTGTGTTTTTATTTCGTTATGTCATTCTACAATGACACATGAACCTATGTGCTCCCATTAGAGTGACTGAGTTGAAGACACACACTCTTTGGTATCCTGCTCTATATGGCTCCCCTAACAATCACTGACCTCATCAAGTAGACCAGTGCCCCTGGTCCTCATGAGCTCTCTCCAAGGAGCCCTGCTGGCATGCTGCAACTTATCTTCAGTCCTTACACTTAGGTCACGTTCCCAGGCTCCATATGCCCTACAATTGATACAACATTGGCCCATGGCCCTAGGTATTGCTGAGGTCTACTTTTAGTAATTACCAATACTTGCATTAAAAATGCACAAATTATATGAAACCTTGCCTAAGACTGCCATATTACGTAACTCCATGGCGTGTATCTACTATAGGGAATCAGTCTCTGTGAAATTATACAACACGGTGGCCCTGCTTGAGCAGTATCCAGAATATGTTATTTTTAATTGTTTAAATCCTCAGTTAAGTTTGGATGGAGAATTTAACAAATTCATTTTTTTGCATATGGCCTGGCTCAACTAACTAGTCAGTCTTTTCCAATTATCTACGCTTTTTTGGTCACCCCTTCAACTTGACTAGGAAGGTGAAATCTCAACTAATGTTTCTGTCCATTGATTAAGAAAATTCATTAATTTATTAATATAGGAGGCAATCTAATTATACATTATTAAATGAAATTAAGAGTATTCAGGGTTCATTATTTTCCGAATGTGGATGCATACATGGTAACAAAGAAAATGAAAGTCTGTGTTATTACTACTTATAAACATTCATATGTATACTATTTCATATCTTTCTTAGTCTCGCAAATACATTGGATGCCAAATCCAAAATTGCTGGACTCCATTAACCTTATTTCTGAAATGAATAGCTCTTCAGAAAGAGAAAAAGTTGGCTACTATATGAATCTTGTGTAGTATCTTGTCCCCATGGTAACAAAGATTTGGATCCTGACATCAGGATCTAACTGGCCACAGAGCTACAGAGCATTTCAATCTATGTTAAAGAGAAAAAAGGACAAATCCTCAGTTCCTGAAAAGATACCATAAAAACGGCTCAGGTCCTATGGATGTAGGCAAGAATTACAGTAATAATCTGTGCCGGTGTGATTTCACATTTCACTTACCGGCCTCTCCATTTGGGCTTATATTTTCTTGTGAATCACGTGGCCTTCAGTATATCTTCTATTGAGCTGTACTGTTCCAAAATCATAATTTCAATACATTTTAGCATGCCTTGATAAATAATTGTAAAATATGTGATTTCAGGATTTACTGAATAATGTTTCTCTACTGAATACTTAATTTTGTTCCAAATTAGTATAAGGAAAGGATAGTCAGTTCAAGAATGTGAGGAATCTAGTCTCTACTCTCTTTTTAATGACTGTTTTTTGAGTAGAAGCACATTTTCCCCTCACTTCTCTTTTCTATGAGGAAGAATTTATCCCTAAACCCATTTCAGGCCAGTCTCTTCACTCTTTTTTTAATGTGGCCAATGAAGAAGTAGGTTGACTTCTCTAACTAGGAAATTTGGAAAAAAAATAACTTAGAATGTTATTTTTGAACTCCGCTCAGCTCATTCCTCTTAGGCATTAGCTGTTCACAGGGAGCACAAGTTCTCCTCAGCGTCTCCTGCTCCAAATTATGCAAAGGCCTAACTTACAACACTCTCCAGGGTGTCCAAGTAATGTAGAATAGAAGTGACTAGAATTTTGTCATCTTCTGCACTTTAAAGTGAGTATTTTTAGCATTTTTAACTGAATATAGTATTTGCCGTACGTCTTTGGTGGATACATCACATGATTTCCTTTCTATTTATAACTTGGTAAGTGGTATTCTTTTAATAATAAAATAATGCTGAATTTTATCAAATGATTTTCTTCATCTGAGATCATCTTTTTTTTCATTTCTTAAAATAAGCTAACGTGTTAAGTTGCAAAGTTGCATTCAAAGTTTTTTTTTTTTTTTTTGTATTTAATTTAAAACCTACCTAGCATACTTGGAATAATCTCAAATACATCATAATATATTCTTTTTTTTTTTTTCTGGTTTTGCATTGATAGCTTACGTTATTTTGAGAATTTTCCAATTTACATTTGTGAGTAAAATTGGTCTATTATTTTTTTCTCATATGTTTTGTTTTTTGTTTAGAACTATCTATTCCTTTAAAGGTATGTTGGAAGGCATCTGTAAAATTGAATCTAGACTAAAATGTATCCCTCTATCCTGGCCTTTTGATTCATCCTTACCCCTCTCCCCCAGGCAACCACTGATCTGCTATGGATGACTATAGATTAATATACATATTATGGATTTTTAAAATAAACACTAAAGTATGTACTCTTCTTTTTTTGTCTAGCTTCTTTCACTCAGCATAATGATTTTGAGGTTCATCTATGTTGTCGCGTTCATCAATAGTATATTCCTTTTTATAGCTGAGTAGTATTCTGTTGTATGGATATACCATTATGTACTTACCACTTTACTTCCTCATGGACATTTGAGTTGTTTCTAGTTTGGTGATATTACAAATTAAACAATTATAAATATTTGCATATATATCTTAGGTAAATACCCAAGAATGGAATGATGGGGCCATATGGTCATGCATGTTTAACTTCTTAAGAAATTGTAGAGTCAATTGTCAAAGTGATTGTAGCATATTGCAATCCTACTGGCAATTTATGAGAGTTTAAGTTGTATCACATCCTCACCAACACTTGCTATGGTCAATGTTTTTATTTTAGCCATTCTAATAGGTGTGTATTGTTGCACTATGGTTTTGATTTCTGTTTCTCTAATGACTAATCATGCCGACTTGCTTTTTATGTCTTCATTTGCAAAAAGAATATCATCTTTGGTGAAGTGTTTTCAGAACTTTGGCCCATTTTTTACTAGGTTGTTTGCTTTCTTAATGCGGAATTTTAAGAGTTCCTTATATATCCTAGATATAAATCCTTTATCAGATATGTGATTTGCAAATGTTTTCTCCCTGTCCCTGTCATAGTTTGTATATTCCTATCTTAACAGTATCTTTCTTAACTTTGATGAAATCAAATTAAAAGATTTTTGTCTTTTATGGATTTTGCTTTTGGTGTATCTAAAAACTTTTTGCATTACCAAGGTCAAAAAAGCTTCTTCTAAGTTTTCTGGTAGAAATTTTATAGTTTTATGACACACATATTTAGGTTTAAGGTCCATTTTGAGTTCATTTTTGCATATGGAGGAAGGCATGGATAGAAGTTCATTTTGTGTACATATATATTGAATTGTTCCAACAAAATTTGTTGAAAAGATTTAGTTTCTCCACTGAATTGCCTTTTCATCTTTGTTGAAAATCAACTGAATATATATATAAGTAAGGCTTTTTCTGGGCTCTCTATTCTATTCTGTTGATCTTTTTGTCTATCTTGACATGAACATGATGCAGGTATGATTACTGCAGCTTTACTATAAGTCTTATTATTATGTGATACAAGTCTTTCAACTCTATTCTTCTTTTCTCAATGTTGCTTTTGCTATTCTAGGTCCTTTGCATTTATATATAAATTTTAGAATCAACTTGTAAATTTTTTTTTTTTTTTGGTGAGGAAGATTGGCCCTGAGCTAACATCTGTTGCCAATCTTCCTCTTTTTGTTTGAGGAAGATTGTCGCTGAGCTAACATCTGTGCCAATCTTCCTCCATTCTTTGTATATGGGATGCTGCCACTGCATGGCTTGATGAGCAGTGTGTGGGTCCGTGCCCAGGATCCCAACCCACGAACCCTTGGCCGCTAAAGCAGAGCGCGTGAACTTAACCACTACACCACTGGGCCAGCACAAATCTTGTAAATTTTTAACAACAAAAATCCTGCTGAGATTTTGATAAGGATCACATGGAATTTATAGATCAATTTAGGGAGAATTGTCATCTTAGCAAAATCGAGACTTTCAAGCCCTAAAGACAGTATAACTCTCCACTTATTCAGGTCTTCTCTAATGCCTCTTAGCAGTGATTTGAGAGTACATGTCTGGCATATCTTTAATCAGATTTATCCCTAGTATTTCACATTTTTGATGGTATTGTATTTTAATTTCAATTTCTTTATTTTATTGTTTGTCTGTAGAAATACAGTTGATATTCTTATAAAGAACTGGCATTCTGCAAACTTGTTGACGTAACTTAGTTCTGGTTTTTTGCTTTGTTTTGTTTGTTTGATTTATTTTTTAGATTTAATAGACTTTCAACTTAGACAATCATGCAAAGCCTAGATGCCTTGGCTTCCCGGGACTCCCATCTCTATCTCCTCAACTCAAGACGATCACCAGCCGCTGCCTTTGTTATCTTTCTCTGTGTTGCTCTTGGGATATTTCCCCACCTAGTAAGCTGGGGCAACAGGAAGTTCTCTTGTTTCGTTTCTCTCAGAAAACACTGCTCTTTTTGCCTAATATCCAAAGTCATCTTGAGAACTGTTGTTTCATATATTTTGTCCAGTTTCATAGTTGTTGGAGGAGAGAAGATAAATCCATCCCCTGTAATTCCAATTTGGTCAGAAGCAGAGGTAGGTAAAATATGTTTCGATTATACAAACATCCACCTCTTGTACTCACAATTTTTTTTTATTGAGATACAATTCACATACTATAAAATCCACTCTTTTAAAGTGTACAATTACATGGTTTTTAGTATATTAACATAATTGTGCAACAATCGCCACTATCTAACTCTAGAACATTTTCAGCATCTCAGAAAAGAAACCCTCTGGCAAACCACTAATCTACCTTCTGTCTCTATGGATATTTTTTATGGCCGTTTCATATACCCGAAATCATGCAATATGTGGCCTTTGTGTCTGATTATTTCAATAATATTTTCAAGGCTCATCAATGCTATAGGATGAATCAGTAACTTATTTTTATGGCTAAATAACATTGCATTATATGGATATACCACATTTTATTTATTCTTTAATCAATTGAGGGATATTTGGGTTGTTTGCTCTTTTGGTTATTATAAATAATGCTGCTATTAACATTCTTGTACATATTTTTGTGTAGACATATGCTTTCAATTATTTTGAATATGTGCCTAGGAGTTTATTGCTGGATCATATGTTTACTTTAGGAAGAACTGCCAAACTATTTTCCAAAGTGACCTTGTTTTCCCTCTGCATTGCAGCCTGGAATCTTTCTCTGCTCGGTAAGCTGAGGCTAAATTTTGTAGCAACAGTAAACACAAGGTTTACATGACCATATACAGATAGCACATGATAGTGTGAGCAGAAATGGAGGAAAAAAAAGAAAATGATGGCACTAAATAAATATCATACTAATTTTTCAAATAAAAAGGAAAATCTTTGTCATTACATAGCTAAGCAAACTCTGGGGTCACACTGCTTTACCTCAGTATTCATGTGGAACAAAGCAATGTGAATACTTAGGCTGGTGAATTTAGTCTGCAATAATATTGTTGTCTAGAGACAAAGAAACTAATGAAATGTCTTCTTTGTATAGTATATGAAAGCTTGTCTGTGGCAGAATCATTCTAAGTGGACCTAGAGGTAAGAGAGTAGATTTTAAGTGTTCTCGCTGCACACAAAAATACATAAATACAAGGTAATTGTGTGAAGTGATATGTCAATTAGCTTTATTATGGTAATCATTTCAGATGTATACATATATCTAAACATCATATTATACATCTTAAATATATACAATTTTTATTTGTCAGTCATACCTCAATAAAACTGGAGGGAAAAAAAAGATAGGCCTAGAACCTCTTGCTGCAAGAAATCAAGGTTGCTTTAAAAAAAATGTCTATGTTAGCTCTTAAAAATAAAAAGGAAAAGGAAATCTCATTGTCTTAATTGTGATAAAAAATAGTGATTACACGATTTTGCTGAAATAGTTGAGCAAATTAAAGGAATCATGCATCGTTGATATTTACAATGAAAAGGGAAAGATAGCGAAAAGTGTGCTAAAGAGTGGTTGTAAAAACATACATGATTTCCCAAAAAAGTCCATCTGTAATGCTATATATTGGTCGGCCCAAGTTTGTCTTTTGTTGGAGGTAATCTAATTGTAAACCACAGGTTAGATTTCTATTATATTCCAATTGAATATTTGAAAGGACACATGTAAATGTTTGTAGAATGTTAAACTGTTGGAGATGTTCAGAAGAAAAATATTTGTCCTAGAATAGGGAAAGACATTCATATTATATTGTTGGAATAGAATGTGTGAAGTCAGTGAGTTAGGAGAATAAAGCTCTGGTTTGCAAAGAAATGGAAAATAAAAGGATGAGGAAATTTCAGAATTATAAAGAATGAGGTCATCTAAGAATCTAGTTAGAGTTATCCAAACAGAGCTAAGATCTCAGTAAAGGCTGAAATTGCTCTTGTCCATTCCTTGTTCTCAGCTGTAAACCTCCCCTAATGGTAATAGTATTATAATGAGAAAACCCATGTGCAAAGAAAAAAATGCATTAATTACAGGGCACTCTCATTTAGTTTGGATAGCTCCACATTCAGGGAGGGTTTGGTGTGGAAATTGGAGGAAAGTGTGACATATAAAATAAATAATGCCTTGAGGAAAATAAATTGAATTTTTACATAAAAGACAACATCACATTGCCCACTAAAAGGAATTTCGAGGTATGCTGTATATCCAGTGACTCCAGTCAGAACCTGTGTAAGTATAAATCATGTGATTGCATGTCCATATCATGATCACTTGTTGTTTGTACTTCATCCTCTCCAGAAGCCATCTTTGGATTTGGAAAATGTGGAAGCTCATGTCAACAACACACAGCATTTTGCATTGGAAATCTTCTCCATGTGTCAAATCCCAACTGTTACAGCATAAATTCCTTGCATGCAGGCACCATATTTTGTATAACCGCTTATGGTATGCATAATGTTGCATGAGGCTATACACATAGTAAGTGTAAAATAATAGTTTCTGAAGAATAAAGAAATAGATGAAATTTCAGGACACTTAGATTCTACATGCAGAAAACTGAACTTCCTTGTAACTCAAAAAACATTAACATGCATATTATTTTGTATTTTATAATCAGAAAAAATCTTTAAAATTATGCAGTACAGCTTGAATCAAAAACATATTTTCTTCCAAGTTACCATAACAATGTAAGCATGTAGCGTGCCAATGTTATATTCAAACTGCTAACACATCATTTTTCCATTTTTTTTCCAAAATACGATATATAGAATTTTGCATTGAAAGAAAAAAAAAGACAATTGACAGATAGGGGCAAGAAATGATTGGCTTTCTTCTCTAAATATCTAGATGGGCAGAGAAAAATCATGACATTCCTGGACAGGAAATGACATCTAAAATGATGTGTCAAAGTGTTAAAATAAATGAGAAATGAGTATGTGACTCAAATTTGTTACAAATGCTTGAAATAAAAATGTTTCATTTTAATGCATTTCATGGCTTCTATAATTCATTAATTGTTTCTTTTCCATTTTTTTCTTTCTTTTATTTTAGTATTGCTACTTTCTGCTCTGTGTGTTAAATCCTAACCCTAGCAATGCCTCAGAGATATTTCATAGATGGATAGGAAATTGCTAACAATGCAAGTCAACTTAAAAAGGAAATAACAGAAATAGGCCATGACCATGACTGTCATAGCATATGTTGCCCTGGGCTTTATCCTGCCATCTCAAGAACCTTCTGCTAATAGGAGCAGAGCTGTCAGGCAAGGCCATGGTATCAATCTTCTCATTTTACTTTAATGCTGCTGTCCTATGACTTCTGCTTTACAAAAGATATTTCAGAGCTGACGCAGCTATGTTTATGAGAGTAGCAGGAGTGGAGGTAAATGTTTGAACTGGGAATTTAGCCTCACAAATAATTGGAGAAAGAGAAAAGAATTAAGGTCTCAGATGATGGCAATTTTTCATAATAATTTTACGTTTACCGTATAATTTACATAATAATTATACGGTAAAGGTATAGTCTAAAGAACCAAGGAGAAAATGTCTCCTACACTTTTATGTAGGTTCATTTTGAATAGAGATCCCACATAACCAGAGTAGAGTATGTAACTGTATTTGAATATTACTGATTACTGATGCTCATACTGACCAAAATCAGGAATATGATGTTAATCCTGATAGTGACTTTCTCACTCACCGATAGTTACTCACTTACTTATCTATTAGGAACAGTCTTTAGACCTGCTAATTGCTCTCTTATTGTTCATTATTTTGGTTATAAATGAAGCTTCTGCACACAGATATTGTTCTGATTGTATAGATGGGGAAATATAGGTATAAATTAGTAAACTGTGTGTTAGCCATCCCAGATAAAATGCAAGAATGGAGATCAAGATTTTGTTTTTCTTTCAAGAAATATATGAGTTCATTCTACATGCTGGCACTGTTCTAAGCGCTTGAGATTCATCAAATGAGCAAAATTGACACAGATGCCTGCCCTCATGGAAATTACATTCAAGGAAGTCATAATCACCAAATGGACAGTTCTCTTTCCTACTAAATTTGATAATAATTGTCCCTGTGGTTGAAAACGCTAAGATTTTGTGAGTTTTCCAGCAACATATCATTTGTATTTTAGATATTCACAGGAAGAAATAATATTTTTCAGCCTATCAACTAACAATATAAATTTATATATGCAGTATAAGTGTAACAACTCAAATAATGATATTTATTTTTCTTAAATATTCTTCCTTCTGTTTAATTCTAAGAATAGTCAACAAATTAAAATTTCTAATGAAATAAAGAACTAGGGAACAAACCTAAGTTCATATTCAAATGTAGTTGTGATTAATTCCTAAGGTTTTCTTTAGCTATTAACATAAAAATCAAAATGAAGATTAGGATTTATTTTTCAGTATCTCGTAATAGAATTCATTAGGGGAAATGAATTCAAAGTCTTTGGAAAAAGAAAATGTACCATAGATTTCATCTTCCATTGACTGGTGTTAACATATCATAGTCAAGCAATTTATTTTATTTCCTTCCTTCTCATTATCTAGCTCTTTCTTTAAAATATCTTATTGGTAGTTGTTAAAGTAGTTTCACCATATATTTTACTCCTGCAAGTTTTTGTTTATTTATTTGTTTTTGTTTTTTTTTTATTGTCGTAACCAGTTTCAAGTTTTCTACCTTTTAAAGAAAAATATATATATTTACTTATTTTACTGTCAATTTCAAAACAAATGAAAAAGAGAAAAATGCAATTATGTAATAAAGCACAATTATTCTGATGACAAAATATTCCTGGGAAAGTTTAAGCTTTACTAAGTAAATGCAAGAGTTTTTTCAGGTCTAGCACATGGCAGATACATTATGGAGATATATAAAAATATTCATCAAAATTGTGTTTTCCTGATTGACCTTCAGCTCCTCCCCTCTTAGCAACAGTTTACCCTTACTTAATTCTTCTTGTAGGTCCATTTGAGATATATTTTGACAATCAGTCAAGCCTATTAGTTTGCAAAGGGTCTCTTAATGTGTGTAAGATGATAACACAAGATGATGAAATATTCATCTTCAGGGCACAGAAGGCATAGTACTGCTTGAGACTAATAGTCTGAGGACTAATATTTAGGAGATATAATGCAATAATTCATAAACATGAATTGAGGCTGTAGTTCATAACAATTTACTTAACCAATGTTCTTAGAGTCTGAATGAATGGACAATGTGACAGATGAATTTCTATAGGGAGAGAAGGAGGAAATTCTTTTTTTTCTTCTTTTGCTGAGGAAGATTGGCCCTGAGCTAACATCTATGCCAATCTTCCCCAAATTTTGTATGCGGGACGCCACCACAGAATGGCTTGACAAGCAGTGTGTAGGTCCACGCCTGGGATCAGAATCCTCAAACCCAGGGCCGCTGAAACAGAATGGGCAAACTTAACCAGTATGCCACTGGGCCAGCCCGCAGGAAATGCTTTTAATCAGCTAGAGGGCAGCATGATTCTCTGAAAATCTGAAGTTAAGAATATCAAGAAATCTGAATATGGAAGCTGTGACATGGGAAATAATAGGCTCTGAAGACAAGCTTCATCTTCATCAAATTTCAAAATTTGGTCTAGATCAAGTTCAATTTGTGTGGTTCAGCAGGTAGTGTAAATGCCTTTTTTGCTGATGCATATTCTTAGACATAACTGTCATAAGATTTGATTGAAGAAAAATGGTAAAGGGCAAACATCTCTGAAACCTTTCCTTTGAAATAATAACCTCCTTGCCTCTTCTCATTAATTTTAAGCCATCACTACCACAAAGAAGCAGAGGCTCCATTCATCTGTAGCCTGGTTGCTGGTAATTGACATTTCTACCTAGGTTCATCAATTTTAAGACTTCTCAGCAACAAACAAATGGCCTCTGCCTGACTCTAGTAGATAGTCTTGAAATTTATTAATTTACTCCAATAACATCCCATTACCAGAAGAAGGTGTTCTGTCAACATCTCCACCTCCACAAGTGCCTTTTCTATATTCTCACCTAGGAAACTGCACCCAGTAGGTATTAAAACTATTTATTTAAATAATGACTGAATTATAAAATTAATGAAATATATTAAATGTGGCACAAAAGACTATTAGTTCATGTAGTTTCTTTTGGGAAAAAAAAAAACCAATATTCATTTAAGAAGTCTAAATACTATTTATTTGACCCAGAAATTCCATTACTTGATATTTGTTTTCCAGATATACTTGTATATGTGTTCAAAGACAAATGTATTTGGATGTACAATAGAATTGCTTGTAATACAGAAAGACTAAACACAATGTGAATGTTCTTTAATAAGATACAAGTTAAAAATATGTTACATCCACAAAATGGAAACCATGTGGCCATTTAAAAAATATATTCATGTTAGATGGTGTGTGCATGTGTGTGTTTGTGTGTACACACACCCACATATATAAAATGTATGTAAATATGCATCACATTTATATATGTGTATATAGTCTGTATACATACCATACATATGTACTTATCATCCATGTGATAACATATATATGACACATGCAAATATGAAAAGATCTCCAAGATACATAAATTCAAAAATGCAACATACAGAGCAGCATTATATACTACACATAAGTGTCAATCCTGGAAAACATTCAAATTTCTGTCAACCAAGAAATGGGTAAATAAATTGTGTTCTATTTATATAGTAGAACAGCATACAGCAAAGAAAATGAATGAAGTATAGGTGCACACAATATACTTGAATCTGAAATACATTTTTTTTTTTTTTTTGGCCAAGAAAGATTCACTCTGAGCTAACATCTGTTGCCAATCTTCCTCTTTTTTTGCTTGTGGAAGATTAGCCCTGAGCTAACACCTGCGCTAGTCTTCCTCTATTTTGTATGTGGGTTGCTGCCACAGCGTAGCTGATGAATGGTGTATGTCCCCGCCCAGGATCCAAACTCGTGAACCTGGGCCACCGAAGCGGAACTCACCAAACTTTAACCACTACACCACAGGGCTGGTCCCCCTAAAATACATAATTTTGAACCAAAAAAACCTTGGACACCAAAGGATATTTTTAATAAAATTAAAAAACAGACAAAACTAACCTATAAGATTTAATTATCACACATTGGTGATAAAATAAATGAGAAAATAAAGAAGTGAATATCATAAAATTCAACTTTGTGTTACTCATAGAGAGAGGTGGGTTATCATTTTATCTGCAAGGATTGCATGTGTGTGTATGTATTTGTGTGTGTGTGTATTGGCAATGGTGTATTTATTGAATGTGGTGGTGATTACTTTGTAGTTCATGTTACAATAATTTATTACCTCTACATTAATGTTTTATATACTTTTTATGTCTAGTATATTTAATGATTAACAAAATATTAATATGACATGTGGTGCTAATCCGTATGCACATTGTGCCTATATTTGTGTTAAAGTGAGAGTATGGTATATTTGCAAATGTCTGTGCTTATATATACATAGACGATTTTCTGAAGGACAACCAATAAGTAGAAAAGAGTAGTTAACTAGAGAAAAGAGGTAATAAAACAGAAATTGTGCCCATACTGTCATCAGGCAAAACACTAGCCTGGTGAGTTTACTTTTTCCCTTGAAGAACTGCCTTTCAATTATTTGATAGAAGGGCTAAGCTTTTGAAAATATATTTTTCTTCTTTTGTTAAATCAGCAAAATATCAGGTATCTCTGGTCTTTCTCAATTGTATAAATACCAACAGTTTTAGCTGATGCAAAAATATTTGAAGTCTAGCCTAAAGAAGTTTTCAATTAACTACTTTGAAATATGGCGTTTGGTATTAACCAAGTTCCACTACATAAAATTTGTAATATATTGCAGCACTGAAAACAGCAAATTGACCTAGCCACACAAAAAGATGAATTAGCAGAACAAATTAAATGAATTTATTCCTTTCTAATTGAATCCAAGTTACATTTCTTAGTTTATTAGGGGGAAATGACAGCAAAACAAAGAGTGAAATAAATATAAAAAATAAAATACTGTTATTCTAATAAACATGTACAATTACTTAAGTGGACAAATCTCTTTTTGTAGCAAAGGAAGACATTTATCAATACAATGACAGTATTATAAATATGCTTCGTTTGCATTGGAGAGGTTGACCCACCTCCCTCTTACTTGGCTATAACTGCTGTATTGCTTCAGAATAAGGTGAAAGGCGATCCAGCTGACTCTTCATCCCTGCATTCAGACTTCAGGGAAATTTGAAGTTGTCTTCTGAAGTCTGAAGTCTGTTCTAAAGTTGTTTTATGAGTGCGGCACACAATAAGTAATGATGAATGAGTTTCTCCTTGTGGTCGTGAACTTTTACAGAAATACTCCATTAAGTTTAAATCTTTTGAAAATATCGTGCTTCAAAGAGGTGCTAGCAAAAATGGAAAATAATCCTGTGCGTCTTAAGGAGATACTTCGGCATTCCAGCATACGGTAAGAATTTGAAAACTTTCTTTAGCTTTAATCTTTATAGCTGTATCGTCCCTAGGACTGCGATGTGATAAACAGAAAATATTTTGCAATGATTCTACCAAAAATGCAATGGCAAAATCAATACAGGAATATTAGCTCTGAATAGACGAAGACTACTTTATTGCCACCAATCTCACCAAAATATTTTAATTTGCAAGATATACTGGCAATTATATTTAGAGTGATTTACCATGGTCCACATTGCTGATTAAGATTCAATAAGCAATTGAAATAAAATAAACAAGAAACATGGATCAAAATATGGCTTAGAAACAAGTCCAAAATTGCTGCAAGTGGTCCAGTTATTTTCACGGTCAAATGTTTTATAAATCTTCAGTAGATTAACCAGTGATTACTCCTTTGAAATCTCACACCTTCAGTTGCCAGGTCATTCGGCTCTGGACTCCCCAGTAAATGGAGCCTGAGAGAAGCCTGGGAGGAGGAAGATGAGAGTATGGGAGGGTGTGCCTATGTCTTTCTGCTTTCTTTTGCCTTTTCCCATTTTGGAGACAGTAGTCATTGGTACTCTGCCATTTTGTTTAATGCTCCTTTGGAACTTGTAGATGCAGGTTAGGAACTTAGGAAAACTTGATACAAATCCTAAAAAGGGATTCTTATTCACTCTGTGAACTTGGACACTGTTTTAAGTTTGTAGTGGCTCAGTGTCCTTATCTATAAAATGAGAATGATCACACCTACAGGTTTGTTTTTTAAATTAAAAGTGATCATTTATGTGCCACAGCAGATCTTCAATGTTGATTTTTAAATGTTGACCTAAAGGCAAAAAATTTCTTAAAAAGTTGTGTAGTAATGATTATGGTCAAATATTAAGAAATAATTATTTTTTTCAGTAGAGTTTAGCAGAATGGCAAGATACATGTTAGTTCTCACATAAAAAATAATATTATTCCTATTCAACAGAAATAAAAATTTAAAACATAATATTAAACATAATGGATCACATTTACAAAAGCAGCATACCTACACGTATCAAGATGCAAACAAAATAAGAAATGTGTAATATCCTTGGAAATAAAACTATAAACTTATTGATGAATATAAAAGAAAATCTGAATAAATGGAAAGCCACAAAAGTGTATGGATGGGAAGAGTCAATTTTGTAAAACTGTCAATTCTCCTCTTCCAATAAATCTATAAATTTACCGTTATCTTCAAATCCTGGAACTTGACAAACTCATTCTAAAATTTCTAAAATTCAAATGAATTTTGTATAAGTAAGAATATCCAATAAAATGTTGAAACCTGATTATAAAGAAGAGAGAGGCTCATCATTCCAGACAATACAATACAGGATAAAGACATAATTTTAAAAGAGTGTAGTGTTCGTATTGACGTAACTAGGTCTATAGAACAATGAAACAGAGATTTCTAAAACAGAGCTGTATATATACTTGTATTTGAATTTGAAAAACGTGATGTCTTTAATAAATGGTCTTGGAATTCCGATATCTAATTACTCACATATAGACACAAAAAAGAAATCCAAATGAGTGAAAAACTAAACAAAAAAAAGATAAAACTAAAATTACTAGAGTAGTTACAGAAGAATTTGTTCAAGTATTTGGAGTATTGGAAGGTGTGTGAATAATCATGAAGAAATAAATTGGTAAATTTGAACAAAATTTAAAGTTATTCAACAAATAATACTATAAACATATTTAAAATGTATACAAAAGGATGGAACAAAATATTTACAACATGAATAACATTAGTTCCAAGAATATATAAAGCAGAATTTAGCCATATCTGTTATATTTCAATCTGTATAAGGAAAATATATTCAAATTGTGTACTTAAAAACTAAGAACAATAAGATAAAAATTTGACAGCATGAGATAGATCAGGCTGGGTCTAGTATGCATTGTATGAGAGATTTAACTCTAACTATAATGAGAAATTATGAACAATTTTAAACAAGGAAGGCAAATAATCTGATTAACATTTTAGGATAAAATTTCTTGTTGGGTTTTTGGGGTTTTTTGGAGAATACGTTTTAGAATGTTTAGTGTGGAAACTTGGAGACTGGTTAGGAGACAAGTTATTGCCCTAATGCATGTGAAAGATGATGGTAATTTGTATTTCAGAGGAATTAAGAAAGGAAAAGCAACAAATCAATGATGACACCCAGGTTTTTGTCTTGAGCAACTGAGTAGTTGCTGCTGCCACTTAGATGGAAAATTCTGGTGGGGGAGCGTGTGGAATAAACGGCATTAGATAGATGTTATTACTTCCTAAAGTAACCTATTTCATCAGTAATCCTCTAACTGAAACATAATAAAGCTAAATATTTGCTGCTAATAGGAAATATATTTAATCTTAGTACCAAAAATATAGAAATTCCTAATTAAAAGGCCGACAGGAGCTGATTAGATATGATATACACTTGTTTGTCAAAAATACTGAGCAATAGCAAATCTAAATTAAAGTGTTATGAGTAATTAACAAGTGGTGCCCTGTTTATGCATCTTACCACCTATTCTAGATTTAAAGTTTTTTGTGAAGATAAAATCATAGACTCACATCATTCTTTGAATCCTCTATCTGGCAGAGTAGATTCTGTCAATACATACTTGATGAATACGTGTCGTATATGTGTATATATTGTACTAGACTTAACAGTGTATAAACAAATAACTCCAGGGAAGTAAAATAACACATTTGAAACTGCATTACTAACTAGTAGGTTATTACACTTAATAAAATTATAAGGATCTTAAAGGTGATATATATCTTTAGCAATTGTTTCCAAAACTTGCACTCAACTGGGATCAAGTTCCACGACTCAAAATAATTAAACATACCTTTACCAAGAGAAGATTCATTTAAAAAATCATGATGTAAATGCCATCATTTTTTTTTAAGACCTTATTTTTTTTAGAGTAGCTTTAGGTTCACAGCAAAATTGAGGGAAATGTACAGAAATTTACCACATACCCCCTGTCCCAACACATGCATAGCCTCCCACATTATTAATATCCCCCACAAGAGTAGTACATTTGTTACAATTGATGAACTTACATTGACATGTCACAATCACCCAAAGTTCATAGTTTACATGATGGTTCACTCTTGGTGTTGTACATTCTGTGTGTTTGGACAAATGTATAATGACATGTGTTCATCATTATGGTGTCATACAGAGTGTTTTCTCTTCCCTAAAAATCTTCTGTGCTCCATGTATTCATTCCTCCCCTTTCCCCAACCCCTGGCAACCACTGATCTTTTTACCATCGCCATAGTTTTGCCTTTTCCAGAATGTCATATAGTAGGACTCATACAGTATGTAGCCTTTTCAGATTGGCTTCTTTCCCTTAGTAATATACATTTATGGTTCCTCCATATCCTTTCATGGTTTGATAGCATATTTCTTTTTACTGAATAATATTCTATTGTCTGGATGTACTACAGTTTATTTATCCAGTCACCTCCTGAAGGACATCTAGGTTGCTTCCAAGTTGCTTCCAAGTTACAGCAATCGAGCTGCCATAAACATTCATGGGCAAGTTTTTTGTGTGGACACAAGTTTTCAATTCCTTTGGGTAAATACCAAGGATTGTGATTGATGGATCATACGGTAAGATTATGTTTACTTTTGTGAGAAACACTAAACTGTCTTCCCATGTCGCTGTACCATTTTTCATTCCCATCAGCAATGAATGAAAGTTCCTGTTGCTTCACATCATCACCAGTAGTTGGCAATGTCACTGTTCCAGATTTTGGCCATTCTAATAGGTGTATAGTGGTATCTCATTGTTGTTTTAATTTGCATTTCCCTGATGACATCTGATGTGGAACATCTTTTCATATGCTTATTTGCCAACTCTGTATCTTCTTTGGTGATGTGTCTGCTAAAGTCTTTGGCCATTTCATAATCAGGTTGTTTGTTTTCTTCTTTTGAATTTTAAGAATTCTTTGTATCTTTTGGATAAATGTCCTTTATCAGATGTGTCTTTTGCAAATATTTTCTCCCAGTTTGTGGCTTGTCTTCTCATTCCCTTAACATTGTCTTTGCAGAGCAGAAGTTTTTAATTTTAATGAAGTCCAGCTTGTTAATTATTTCTTTCATGGATCATGCCTCTGGTGTTTTATCTAAAGAGTTACCTTCATAAACAAGGGCATCTAGGTTTTCCTTTATATTATCTTCTAAGATAATAATGTTTTTGTTTTTCTTTTACTATAATCTTTTTACATCTTCCCTCTCTAATTCCATCAACTACTTACCCTCCACATCTCCCCTCACCTTTTTTTTCATCTATGATCCTTATGGCACTTTAAGTGTAACTCTTTTCAAAGATCCCTCTTCTGTCAGGCCATTGGTGTCCTCTTGGACAATGTTCAGGCCCCAAGTCCAGGCATATCAAATTCTCTTAATCCAAATTCCACCTCTCCACCTTGATGCTTCCCCATGTTTATTATGTCTGTGCATAGCTCTGGGTAATCTTCAAAATTTCTTTTCTCTGTTCTAGCTTTTTTGCTCAGAGGGCATTACTGGAAACTGAAAATGTGATACTGGGCCTACATTAATGCATGTAATGATCCTAGTTTCAGAGCATCATTGAGTTTTGTTTAGCAATTTTGTATTCAAAATTTGCCAGATCTCTAAGGGCATGTCTATATATTTTCTACCCTTCTCAAACTCATACCCACATTCTCACCTGCATACACATCCTCCCTCTCAGTAGATCCCTTTGGCTTCTTTAATTAAAATACTGAGTCCATTTAATGTGAATTGAATTAATTTCTCTCTTTTCCAACTCAAACTTTCCTGATGTATTTAATCACTGTCTCAATGAAAGAAACATACAACCCAGTGTTCACCTTCAATCAGTGGCCTGAAACACATTCTTTGGAATTCTTTTTCCGTATCTCTCCAACACCACCACTGCAAATGGACTGCTTCTTTTCTCCTTCACCAAAAGAAAAAGATGATTTTTCTAAAATTTTAAAATATTTGTAATAGGTCAAAATTTCTCAATAACTTAATGCCATATTTGATATAGAAACTTAATTTGTATATCAATCACTATTTTTTCTTGCCATAGGAAATTTAAATTAGTCATTTCCATCTTGCTTGTGGAACTCAAAATACCTTTGTTTTCAAAATCATTAAATATGCTATGAAATTTCTAAAAATCTATTTAGAAAACCAAAGTAGTTGATCTCTGATTTTTCTGTATTCTTCTGTGCCTTTTTTCCATGAATCAGTGAAGACAAATTTCTCTGACTCAGTGTTTGTTTGGTTGGAGGTGTTTCCACGAATAACTAATGGTCTTAGTCTATTCAGGCTGCTATAACAACATAAACTGGGTGGCTTATAAACAACAGAAATTTATTTCTTACAGTTCTGGAGGCTGGAAGTCTGAGATCAAGGTGGCAGCATAGCCGAGTTCTGGTGAAAATGTCTTCTGGTTTGCAAAGTGTCAAAGTCTCTTTGTATCTTCACATTGCAGAGACCAGAGAGAGGAAGCAATCTCTTTCCTGACTCTTATAGGGCTCTAATCCCACTCAGGAGGAGTCCACCCTTATGATCTCATATAACGGTAATTACCTCCCAAAGGCCTCATCTCCTAATACCATCACATTGAGGGGTAGGGTTTCAATAGATGAATTTTGGGGGGACACAAACATTCAGTCCATAACACTAACTTATTGCCTAATGTAATAGGTGGCCTTTTCTCATTTCTTATCTTCTTTAGCCTCTTTCCACATTCTAGCATGCTGAAATACGTTTCTTCTTAAAACTCTCTGTTTCTCTCTTTCCTCTTTCTGTCTCTCTCCTCTCTTTGTCTCTTTCTATCTTTGTGTGTGTGTGTTTCTCTCTTTGTGTGTGTCTCTCTCTTTCTTGAAGCACTGTGCCTAGCTGATTAGGCTGTTAACTCTCAGGTCAGACAGCAAGTTGTATAACCCATTACCAATATTGACCAGTTTTGGCAATTTGGTCAAGTTAATTAATTTCTGTGAGCTTCATCATGGTTTTGCTAACACTTATTTCATCACAGGCTTTAAAGAAATTTGAAGAATTTAAAGAGATAGTGTATATAAATAGCTTTGACAATATTTAGCCCATACTAGGCACTTGATAAATATTATTGGTTTTTATTTTAATTTATAATCCATTGATTTTTTAAAATCAGTTGTAGTTGCATTTAGCAAAAGTAATGGCTAATCTAATTTAACATCGATTTAAATAAGCAAGTACTGTATTTATCCCACCCCCCAAAAATCCCAAGGTAGATACTCAAGAGATGGCACAGAAATTTAGTAATATACTCAGGGACTCATGCTCATTCCACCTTTCCACTCAACCACCTTATGTGTAGGCGTACAGCTGCTTTCTTGTGGACACACTGGTTTCAAGATGGATACTGTATCTTAGGTATCATGGTCTCTTTTCAATTAGCAGAAGAATAAAGGATGAAAATCCTTATACTTGCATAAATTTTCCATTCAACTTGAGAAGTGACATCTTCCCCAGGGAATTTTATCTAGAGGACATTGGACAGGATTATATCATATGTCCACCTCTAGCAGCAGGAGCTGTTGGACAATTGAGCTTTTCATCTGTAATATAAGAAGACCAGTAACAAGGGGGAAGTGACTAGCCTTCATGCAGCTATTTCATGGTGCCAGCTATGGCTTCCATGACAAAA
This sequence comes from Ceratotherium simum simum, assembly GCF_057802395.1. NCBI lineage: Eukaryota > Metazoa > Chordata > Mammalia > Perissodactyla > Rhinocerotidae > Ceratotherium > Ceratotherium simum. Next base: position 51,371,146 of record NC_141909.1, read on the forward strand.
TGTTATTTTGTGAATAACAAATAAGAGAAGTGGCAACTTCTCTGAATCTTTTAGTCCTATCTTCACTCACATCGAGTTCTTCTGAAATCTGATTATAATTACTTTGAGCAGTAATTAAAGGTCTATAAAACCTAGTTCATAAATTAATATATCATCTTATATTTTCCATCATTGCATTGTAAATGGTAGATTCCCTTCATCCTTCACCACTCTAGCTTGATGCACCAGAGATTCGTCATTTTCCGATTCCTCTTCCCTGATCAGATACCAACAGTAACAAATGAGATGAGAAATATTTAGGTCATACATCTTTAGGGAAACAACATAGCCCAATCTAGCTAATGTCGAAATAAGAAACAAACCTATATGAAAGTGAAATTTACTTCTTTAGAAAACCAGGCCATGCCAATTTTCTTGTTGTCAGTTGATGCTGGTTTTCTGGTTTTCATTTATGCCTACTTTCTCTTTTATATTTTAGTTCCCAAAATACCACCTGCAGTACCATTAATTGCTGAAAATGTGTATCTATTTTAATAATGGAAAGAGCGTCATATTTGGAGTCAGAAGTTTTAGTTTTGGGCTTCGTCTCTACCACATTTGAGCCCTATGACCTTAACTCATTTTCTTGTCTTCAGATGCCAGCTTCTTCACGTATAAAATGGTGATGATAATGCTACCCATAGGGGTGGTGTGGATAATAAAGGTGCTAAAACCTGGCACACATAAGAGATTGAACAAATCTTCCTTCGTTTTACATCAATTGAACAATATACATTATTTCTATAAAGACTATTTTAGCATGTAAATTTAAAGGAAATATGTAAAAAATTTGAACTAGAACTTGGAATTTTTTATTATTTCCACAAAGACATTAGTAATGTATCATGTTCTTTTAAAAATATATATAAGTAATTTTTAATCTATTATGATGCTGTATCCCAAAGTTTCAGATTTCTATATGTTTTTCTATACTCTGCAGAAGGAAGATGTTTCATGTGCCTGATAGGTAATAGAGAGGAAACGAGAAAAATGATATATGGACTCCCCAAGGATACATAAATACATTTCTTCCAATACCTATTTTCCTCAATTATAATTGTTTATACTACTCTGGAATACTATTACACTTGTGGGGATGTTATATTCAGTAATAAATGATATCTAGTGTGAAGACAAGAGGAAATTATGGGTGATATGGCAATCTTTATGAAAACTCAGGAAGATAACTTCTGTGAATTTTGAGAGCATTGTGGGGAAATAAGTTATTTGCTCTTTCAAGCTCACCTCCATAAATGCCTACAAGTATTTTAATTTCTTAAAAAATGGAAACTACAACTGAACGTCTGACAATTTGTTTTGATAAATTGCTATTAAAAAGTCAGACAAGGGGCCAGCCTGGTGGCATAGTGGTTAAGTTCGTACGCTCTGCTTCCGCAGCCCAGGGTTCGCAGCTTTGGATCCCCAGCGCGGACCTTCACACCGCTTGTCAAGCCATGCTGTGGCAGCTTCCCATATACAAAATAGAGGAGGATGGCCACAGATGTTAGCTCAGAGCCAATCTTCCTCACCAAAAAAAAAAAAAAGTCAGACACATCACTCTTTGATTCTTTTATAGTATAGAAAATGTTGAAAATAAAAATATTTCCCCCTTCTGTGTTTTTCTTAATATTTCTCATGTGAAATGCTCCCTTGCTTTCTTTCTAACTCATTTCTTCTAGGATCATCAAATGCCATGCCTCCTCCATTAAGTATGGCAAGCTTCCTTTGGAAAGCAAGTACATCCAACTCTTCTCTGATATGTGGAGTTGTACTGACCAAATTAGCACCTAGTATAAGCCAGCTTAGATTTTTCACTGCTGTTTTGAAAACGTTAATCTTGTCTCTTTTCATCTCGGACTATGTACCATTTTGCTATCTTTATTTCGTCAAATGATCAATGTTTCATCTTACCACCTAGAATTTGTTTACATGGTTCCCTTCTGTCTGAAATGGTCTTTTCCTCCTATTGGCATAGCTAATACCTACTCAGTGTTTAGGTTTCAGTCAAAGATTATAGCTTCCAGAGGGATTCTCTGACCTTCTACACCACTTAGGTCTCCTGAAATATGTGTCCCCAAGGCTCTGTGTGCTTCCTCTATCATAACACTAAACAAAATTGGCCATAAGTATAAAGTTAGTCATCTGTCTTTCCAAGAAGTTCTGTGAAGGCAGAGACTGGATCTGTGTTATCACTGTCTCAAATCTGCCACCTAGTACTGTGTCTGGCAGAGATGATACTTAATAAATACTTGTTGAACTAAAAAAGTGGATTTTTAAGCTCCCTAAGTGCAGAGATTGCAAATTCTACTTCCTCCATATCCTCCATATGGCATTGCACAAGTTTCTGGAGTATATTAGAAGTCTTCAATACTTATTAAGTGGCTTCCAAGAATCCTAGAGCTAGAAGATGTTTTATAAACAGTCTAATATAAAATCTTCAACTTACAGTGAGTTGTAGAAGCAAAGGATCCAAAGCGAAAAAGCTGGTTGGTTTAATAGACCACACTGAGACCCAGATCTTCTAATCCTCTAATAAGGATTTTGGCGACATACTCTATTGCCATATTGGTGGATCTAATTTCAGAGTTAAGTTGTATTGTTTAACCACTAAAAGGTTACCATGACTATCATAAACAATTGTCACTTGCAAGTTCTTATTTCCTTAACCATGAAGAATAATGATTCATATTGTATACAAAGCCATTACAGAAACTCCTGTAGAAGGTTGTTAAATTTAGAAGTTTGTGAAGATTTTCTACATCCTGATGTCATTTATACAAGCAGAAAACCTTTCCAAAATCTCATTTCTTGTTTCCACCTGCTCCACATAAACACATGTGTGTGCATGTACACACATACACATGTACAAACATCCCTCACCATTCAACTAGGCTTCAATTTAGAGAAAAAATTGAAGACAGTAAAATTTGGGCAGTTTTCTAGTACATAAGGTAATGGTCAATTTCCTGTAATGCTAAGTTATTCCTTTGGCTTTCAGTTAAATATTGAGAGAAATGACTTCATCCTTTGAGGGAACTGAAGGAGCTGAAAGTATTCTGTACCAGTCATCTGTGAAAGCTATCTGAAAGAGTTAAAGTTTCCCTAAGTAACCTACATACGAAACTGTCTAATTGGATCCATTACATAAGAAAAAAAGATATTTGCCATAAATACTTTCTCTCTTCTTTAAGAATGAAAGCACAGAACTTGACAAGATATTTTCTATGTTAATTAAAATTTTGAATATTTTTCCTAATGTAAAATGCTGAACTCTTTTGTAGAAGCGTGGTGCAATTTCACACATCCCTTTGTTATTTTATGCCTGACAAAATAATATGAGGTAAATGCTAAGGGGAATATAAATCCTTTGCTCTTTTCATTACTCTAAAATTTGCCTATATCTGTTAATGCATTTTTCTCATGTTTCCAAAACCACTATTGTGGTCATAGTAAGCAGTATCTACCTTTCTATGCTTTGAAATTAGCTCACTGGGATACCTTATGTTAGGCAGAAACCTTATTTTGATTTATTGGTAAACATATAAATATTGCCATAAGATATATGCCAACATCACGCCCGAAGAGTTGTTGGTAGAAGCAGTATTAGATGTCTTCATTCATGAGCAGGGAAATAACTCAGTTTCTAAAATACTGTTCTTGAGTGTGCATAGCAAGATGGCAAAATGTGATTTCGTATAACTAATAATTTTATCAGTAATTACAATTCTAGAATGTTTAGGATATAAGAGGCTAATGGTTCGTTTTTATACTGGATAGCTACAGGCAATTGAAATCAACATTGGTACATATCTGAATTTGACATTTTATGCTGATCACATTTCAAAGAGTATATCTGGATGGAACGTGACTTCCCAATTGTGTGTTTGCAATGTGTGTGTGTGTTTGTGCACGCGTTAAAAAAATAATAAATCTTTTCCTTCCAAAATCCCAAACATCTCCATCATAAATGCATTCAATTGGAGGAAGAGAGATGAGACTTGCAGCAGGAAAAGAATGACATTTTTTAAATATAAATGTGTAGAGTAGTTTTTAATCCTTTACTCTCATTTAATGAACTTGTGATGGTAAGCTAGGTGTAATTAGAGCCGTCAATACTGAATTCCACATGTGCACTGCACTATGAATTTAATTTAAATTTCTCTATCCCTACTTTTCCTTTCCCATCACCACTGGGAGAAATTGAAACACTTGACTGCTGCTGTGGCAAATTGGATCCTAATAAGTATGATGCTTTACTGCTTCTTGTTTTTGCTAAGATACAACTGCACTATTTCAGAAGAACTCACCTGGGCATTAATTCAACAAGAATGTTGGTAGGAGCATTATATTTTCCACGTTTTGATATTTCAGTGAATGACTTGCATATGAAGAGGTCTGGTAGCTGGTTTTTGTCATTCACTGATATGATTGTCATTTCGGCTAACTCATCTCTGGGGGCTTAGAAATCGTATTTCTCTCAGTGTTTCAAATTGTTTGAGATTATAACTTTTAAATCTGAAAGTAAAGTATAATGTAACTGATTAATAGGCTTAAATATGAAGGAGTTGATTTAAGAAGCAATCTTAATAATATCAGCAACATCACAGGTCATGATAGCCCTTGCGTAAAATTATGATTATGTCCTGAGATATCAACATCTATGCTACAAAAAATTAAAAACAGATGACAATCACTATTTTTCTAAAGTTGAAGATAAAATGTTTCATGAGACAAAGTGTCATTAAATATTTTATAAATGGAGACAATCAAGAGTGATATGAAATATATCAAGTGCTGGAGAGAATTGGAGCATCTAGAACTCTCATTCACTGTGGGTAAGCATGCAAATTGGGACAACTACTTTGGAAGATTTTGGTAGTGTCTATTAAATCTGAATGTATCTATGACTGTGCAACAGAAAAACATAGGGTTGTGGTCCTTACATGTGGACACATACAAGAATCTCCTAGCAGCACTGTTCATATAATGTCATAGTGGAAACAATACAAGTTTTCATCAACAGCAGAATGGATAAATAAACTGTTTACAGGCATAAAATGCAACACCATTCAGCAATGAGAATGAACAAACAACTGCCACATGGATTGATATTAATTGATCTCACAAACACAATTTTAAATGCAATAAACCAGGAAAAAAGAGTCTAGACTGGTCAATTACATTATGTTGAGTTCAGAAAGAATAAAATCTAATCTAAGGTAGTCGGAGTCAACTTAGTGGTTACCTTTGAGGGAGCTTCTGGAGTGCCAATGGTGTTCTATTTCTGGATGTGGGTGGTAGTTACACACAAGATTTCATTTTGTAAAAATTCCCTGAGCTGCATGTTTATCACTTGCACACTTTTCTGTAGGTATGTCAGATTTCAATTTAAAAAGTTACTTTAAAAACGGAAGAATGAAAGTAGACCACTATCTCATACCACACACAAAGATTAACTTAAAATGGATTAAAGACCTGAATGTAAGACCTGAAACCATAAAACTCCTAGAAGAAAACATGGATGGTATGCTCTTTGACATAGATCTTAGTAGCATCTTTTTGAATATGTCTCCCCAGGCAAGGGAAATAAACAAACAAAATAAACAAATGGGACTACATCAGACTAAAAAGCTTTTGCATGGCAAAAAAAAAAAAAAAACACATCAACAAAATGAAAAGGTAACCTGCCAATTAGGAGAAGATATTTGCAAATAATATATTCAATAAGGGGTTAATATCCAAAATCTATAAAGAACTCACTACTTCAAAAACAAAAAAACAAACAACCCAATTAAAAAACGGGCAGAGGATCTGAACAGATATTTTTCCAAAGAAGATATACAGATGGCCAACAGGTGCATAAAAAGATGTCCAACATCACTAATTATTAGAGAAATGCAAATCAAAACCACAATGAGATATCACCTCACACCCATCAAAATGGCTATTATTAAAAAGACAAGAAATAACAAGTGTTGGAGGGGATGTGGAGAAAACGGAATCCTTGCACACTGCTGGTAGGTATGTAAACTGGTGTGTCCACTATGGAAAACAGTATGGAGATTCCTCAAAAATTAGGATCATAGTGAAATATGATCCAGCTATTTCACTTTGGTATTCATCCAAAGAACACAAAAACACTAATTTGAAAAGATATATATCCTCCTACGTTCATTACAGCATTATTCACAATAGCCTAAAATTGGAAACAAAGTGCCCACCAATGGATGAATGGATAAAGAAGATGTGGTATATATATATACAACAGAATACTACTCAACCATCAAAAACATGGAATCTAGCCATTTGCAACAACATGGATGGACCTTGAGGGTATTATGCTAAGCAAAATAAGTCAGAAGGAGAAAGCCAAATACCATATGATTTCACTCATATGTAGAAGGTAAAACAGCAACAAACAAAGATATAGACACAGAGAATAGATTAGTGGGTACCAGAAGGGGAGGGGTGTTGGGAGGAGAGCAAAAGGGGTAAAGGGGCACATTTATATGGTGATAGATAGCAACTAGACTTTTGGTGGAGAACATGATAGAGTCTACACAAAAGTGAAAATATAATGATATACACCTGAAATTTACATAATATTATAAACCGATGTTACCTCATTAAAAAAATTAATTAATTAATTTAAAAAGTAAACTTACAAAAATGAGGGGGGCTATGAAGGATATCTGTAGTACTCACTACACATTTTTATTTCAGTACATAATATACTTTTATTATATTTTATTTTTATTTAATTATACTGTAAAATTATTGTCTGAAACTATGCATTATTATTCTTGTGTACCCAGGCTCTATCACATGTTGAGTTTATTAATAATAACTTTAAAAATTAACATTTGTTGAGTGCTTACTTACTACGTGTCAGGATTCTATTGTTGTAATTTATGTATATTACTTATTTAAGTTTTACAACCATTATTTGGTTTAGTTAATATTATCTCCATTTTCCAGATGAGAAAGCTGAAGTGCTTGGTGCAGCAATTTGCCCAAGGATACACAGCTTGCAAGTGGTGAAAACAGGATTAAAATCCACACTTCACGGCTTAATTTCTAAATTACTAGGATATGGAGGGCAGAAAATTAAGCATGTCATAACACAAGTTTGGCACAGAGTAAGTGCTCAATAAATGTGAGCTATGAATACAATATACGACTTAGAAGTTCGTATGACATAGTGATTATTCCTCCCATGGAAGAATAGAGGCCGGATACAGGCAGATACATTTATTTACACACTACACACTGTGGTAGTCACTGAAGAGACAGTGGATTAAAACGTCCAATGAGGTCCAAACTTTCGAAGATTGCAGTTTAGTAGGAAAGACAGGAATTACTAAAATCATCACATTTGTTATAAATGTTGTTAAGGAAATCTATTGGATGCATAAACATAACTAACAGGGTGCCAGATGCACTGGAGAAACTAAAGGAAACCATGGGACTTAACCACAGAAGGCCAAGGATGATTGCTTTGAGAAGAGGGAGGGAGGACTGCAGGGCCAGATGGTGCAGTCACGTGGGTAGAGAACCCGAAAGAATTGTGATTATAAAGACTTAGGGGATAATGATGCTATGTATAAAGGTCAACCTAGTGCCATCATCTTGCATAGACTAAGTTCTATGTTTTTAATAAAATGTTAGCAAAGTTATTTTAATAAAAAAATAAGACTGTGCATTATCAAGGTCACAAAGATGAGATGAAGTGAAAAATACATACAAGGTCACCAAGGTGAATCATTCTGTGTGAGTTTCTTCTCTATTTGAAGCCTATCAAGAATGTTTGTTTTAACAACTGAAAGGACAATGGACTAGAGAGTCTTGCAGTGTGTGTGATGATTCAGTCTGAGTATTAACTTATCCTCTTGCTGTTTTTCAGCAAATCCTAGAAACACAAGTTTTAGATGACTCTGTTATTTCCACTGCCCAAGTCAAAAGTTCGTAGGTGGTGGCTGAATAGTGACAGGATTGGTACTGTTGGGATTCTGAAAGCTTCTTTCCTAAGCTGGATGGAACGACATTGCCTTTATACCATTTTGATATTCAACACTTTTTGTCATATCTCTAAAATAAAATCTCTGGTGCTTGGGAATCTGACACATCAACATCCAATCATCATTGCGGGACTTGCCAACCACCTTAGTGAATCTAGGGTGACATCGTGTGACTAAATGTCACTGCGCTGAAATACTGGGGTGACAAGCAAGAGTTCGATGTGGGGTTTGGTTTTTTAAAAGTTTGTTAATTTACATAGTAATTCAAAACTCTGAAATATACAGTTTATATTTATAAACATAAATTTGTCAAACAATGCAAATTTATTTCAAATTAACCTATGCACTATCTGTCTGTCTGTCTGTCTATCTATCTATCTATCTATCTATCTATCATCTATCTATCTATCTAGACTAGAACAACAAATAGAACTTGTAACTATGACAGGCAGGGAGACTTTAAGAAAGAAATTTTGGAAACTAGGGTTGGAATGGAATGCACAGTCTTGTGAAATAGTGGACTTCACTGTCCAGAGGTGATCCAGCAGAGGCTGGGAGGAGATGGGGGAGGAGGACGCCAGCAGGGGAAGTTGTAAAGAAGATGTCTGCTTTGGATAAGAGTCCATGATTACTCTATGATTACTGATTAAAAGCCACACTCTTAAGGTTTTCAAATAATGATAATAGTTATTAACACTTAATATATGCTGGCACTATTCTAAGCAATTGAACACTATTCTAAGAAATCACAGTCATTAAGACAAACGTGATATAATTATTATTACTCCAATTTTACAAAGAATCTAAGGTCTAAAGAGGTCTAATGACTTTAGCTTATAAGGGGAAATACTGGGGCTCAAAACCAAGTCTGTTTGACCTTTTATCTGGTGACTCAAAGCAGAAGTTTATGACATATTATTACAAAGTAATAAATAATTGGATAGTTTGGATGGAGGCAAGACAATTCTTCAAATCCTTACTCAGTCCCTCTGGAGATAATCATCCCTGAAATAAAGCTCTCCACGTTGTATTTCGTTATACCCTCACTCCCCACATCTGGTTCATTATGGCTCTCTAGATTTTAAAGTGCTTGTGTTTAACTAAACTCCAGAAAAAAGTTGTCAGTAAAATGGTAGTTCCTGAAGTGTATGAAACTAACATTCAAAATATTTGGTGGATAAATCTAAGAGAAAGGCTCAGTGACTGCAGGAGGAATCTTACCATGGAATCAATAGAGGAATATTCCAGATCTTATTTTTAAATATTGAGCAAACAACAACAACAACGGCAGCAACAAAACACTATCCCAGAAAGAAACCTGTTACAAGTCAAAACTTTGTGAGGTTTTTTTGTCTTATCGTAATTCCTTTACAAAGCAAGCATTTGCAGAAAAGTTGGCTGTTTCCAAATTAGAAGAGTTTTTAACATTTATTAATTAACATGGTAGCCCATTACTTTGTCTATTGTTCAAATTTATTTTATCTATCTGACTTGGTCCATGCAAAACTGCACTACTTGTGTATATATTTACATATATTCTTTGAGAAATTAAGTATTTTGAAAAGACAGAGTGGGTCAAAATTGTAGCAATGATCAAAATAGGCTCAGTGTTCCCCTCAGCTTGATCAAACTGAAGACAGCCTTCTTACTGACTCAAGGCCCCTGACCTTCTTTTTCTCAGAGCACTTAATTTAGAAAATTTGAAAATTCTTTCTCTGCCTTTTTGAGATGTAAATATTTTTGAAAGCCTCTTGCCAATTTTACAACACAGCAATGACTTTCTCAAGGACCTGGGAGCCATCCTTTGAAATGTAATCATTAAGGAAGATAGTGCCCCTATCTCCCAGTCTCTGTGGGAGGGTAGGAGCCTAACTTCTGAGGGTGCTTTGCTCCAAGTTGTAAGACTACTTCCTGTTGAGTCGGTCCTGATGGCCTAGTGCTTAAAGTTCAGAGCTCTCTCTCACCGCTTCGGCAGCATGGGTTCATTTCTCCGTCGTGTAAACACACCACTCATCTGTCAGTTGCCACGCTGTGGCAGCAGCTCACATAGAAGAACTAGAATACACAACCATGCACTGGAGCTTTGGGGAGAAAAAAATAAAGAGGAAGATTGGCAACAGATGTTAGCTCAGGGTGAATCTTTCCCTGCAAAAAAAACCACAAAACCAAAAAACAAACCAATCCTACATCCTGTCAAAAGATATAAAAAAGTAATTTTTCCTTTGGATAAAGCCAATAAGCAAACACAGATGGCCTACAATCTCCTCCCCCCACAAGCTCGTTAAAATTCTCCAGCCTTTTGTTTTGGTGGAGCTAAGTTCAATGTCTCTCCCATACTGCAATAGTCTTAAACAAAGTCTTCCTTTCCTGTTTAACTTGTCCAGAGCAATTTTTACTTTGACAGTAATCAGCAGCATCTCTAAGGAGACTGATAGGGTGTTTCTAACCAATCATGATGCTTCATTAAACAAAGTGCAAAGATAATAAAATAAATATCAATCCTGCTCTGTAATATAAAATGTGGACAAAAGAGGCACTATAGTATAGTGGACTACAATATAGTGCATAGGACTTGGGAGTTAGGAGATCTAGAATTCTAATTATGCCACTGAATGACCAATCAATATATGGCATAGGGCAGGGCTTCAGTTTGTAGCTATGAGATCTTTGGCCCCACGTGTGTTGTGCACATTCAGCAGAGCGTGAGCAAGTATATGAATGATGAAAATATAGAATTAATTCACTTGGTAGATTGCATGTGAATAATAGAAAGAACATCTATAAATAGTGACAAAATATAATTATTTCATATATTCATATTTTCAATATACTTGATGGATATATATTGCAGACCCCTTTTAATGACCTTTTAACAGCCTGTGGTTATAGATCTCACAGGAGGGAAATCACCGAAGCCGATGTAAATTATTTGTTCTTTATGACTGCATTTTCTACATCCTAGACTATATGTTCCTTAAAGTCCCTTTGCACTCTAAATTCTAATATTATTAAACTTAGATGAATAGTATTCACATCCAATTACTGAATGAAATATTTATGTTAAATCTATTTGATCTTTAGGTTTTTTTGGTGTCAAAAAAGTTGTACGTTAACAAAATAAACATAGCATGGTGCGTTAGATTTCTATTGATGTGTAACGTTAACACAAACTTAGCAATTTAAAATGACAGCTATTTATCATCTTTGGGTCAGAAGTCTGGGTGGGTTTAACTGGGTAATCTCTTCCAGGTATTATAAGATTGAAATCAATGTGTTGACATTAGGAGGCTCTTATCTGGAGGCCCTGGGAAGAATCAACCTCCAAGCTCATTCAGATTGTTGGTAGAATTCATTCCCTTGTAGTTGTAGGACTGAGGTAGCTATTTCTTGGCTGGCTGTTAGCTGGGATCTACTTTCTACCCCTAGACTCGGCCCACCTTCCTTCTTACACGACTTTCCATCTTCAAAGCAGCAACAGCACACTGAGTTCCTCTCAAACTTCAGATCTTTCCACCTTCTTCTGACATCAGCATAAGAAAGCTCTCTGCTTTTGAGGGCTCCTGTGATTACATTTGGCCTACCCAGAAAATCCAGAATAATTATCTCATCTTAAAGTCACCTGAGCCATATAACATAACATGATCACAGAAGTGATAGCTCATCATATTTACAAGTTTTGAAGAAAATGTCTGTACAACTTTGAGGGAACATTTTAGAAACTCTGCCTAGCATGCATAGTTATAAGTCATTTTATTTACACTGAAAAACTATTTAGTTTCAGTTAAAAATGTATATTACAGAACAAGCCCTGATGGCCTAGTGGTTAAAGTTCAATGTTTACTGCTTCAGTGTCCCGGGTTTGTTTCCTGGTCACAGAACCACATCACCTGTCTGTCAGTAGCCATGCTGTGGCAGTGGCTCACGTAGAATACTAGAATGACTTACAACTAGGATATACAACCATGCACTGGTGCTTTGGGGAGGGAAAAAAAAAAAAAAAAAAGAAGATTGGCAACAGATGTTAGCTCAGAGCAAATCTTTCCCTGAAAAAAAAAAAAAAAATATATATATATGTATTACAACAAGTTCTATTTTAAAAATTGACACAAAATAATGTCTAAAATAATGGCTTATAATTACTAAGGGATTACTATGGGTTTGTTACTCTGCATAGTGCTTTAAGTGAATTATTTCATTTAATTCTCACACTGAAAAAACACTGTAGTGAACAGCTATCATTCTTAATTTTACAGATAATAAAACCAAGGAAAAGAGACATTAAGAACTTACCTAGGGGCTGGCCCGGTGGCATAGCTGTTAAGTTCGCACATCCCGCTTCTGCAGCCCAGGGTTCGCCGGTTTGGATCCTGGGCGTGGACCTACTCACCGCTCATCAAGCCATGCTGTGGTGGTGTCCCACACAGAAGAACTAGCAGGACTTACAACTAGGATATACAACTATGTACTAGGGCTTTGGGGAGAAAAGGGAAAAAGTGGAAGATTGGCAACAGATGTCAGCTTAGGGCCAATCTTCCTAAAAATAAATAAATAAGTGGACAGAAGTCCTGTCCAAAGAAAGACAGTTTAGAACTTATCTAAAGTCAAACACTTAGAGATAGTTCGAGCTTTCAACAAAAAGATAAAACTCATTCAGAATCAACAGATCTGTTAAAACTCCCTATAACTCTCTGTAGGTCAGTAATTACTCCATGACTTTCCAGCTTCTACATTTAATTACCTAGATTTAATCCAAATTTGAGACTACACGTGGTCCCAATATACAAACATCCTCTTTTCAAATTGAAAAAATTCTGTTTGGAAGGGTGGAAATTGAATTCTAAGTTTCTTTGCATTTTTTTTTTTAAATTGTGATGGCCCAAATTATTTTATGTACAATGGGTAGGCTCATGTTCCCATGTTCTCTAGAAATTATACATGACTGATTATATCTTCACCTTTAGTTGAAATAAATTTCTTCATGTTACATAATAATTCTTTTTTCTATCTATAGTTATGCATCGCTTAACAACAGGGATATATTCCGAGAAATGTGCCATTGGGCAATGTCATTGTTGTGTGAACATTATAGAGTGTACTGAAGGGGAACAAAATTTGCCACCCCAAAATGTGTCTCTTTAACATGAGGATTATTTTAGGCTGATTATTTCTAAGAAACAAAAGTCTCAGAAAGTTTTTCTTGTTACTTCCTCCTTAACCACCTAAAAAAATTCAGATAATAAAACCTGTCTCAGAAAGCAAGCTATCACCTTAGCATAACATGAACTAGATGGTAGACAGGGAGGAACCTAGAGAAGCCTGGTCGTTGGGCTCCGCTCTGTGTTCTTCTGTTTCTGTGTGGCCAAATAACACTTGTTTTCCAAACATTTACTCCTTTTCACCTACCTCTAAACCACCCTCCTTTCCTTTGAAGTTCCTGACTCTCTCCACCCCCAATGTCTTCTTTTGTCTTTAGCTGAGGATGGTATTTAAGGTGAGGACTTCAGCCATTTTGGCAAGTTACTGGGTTTTCCTGTGTTTTTCTCATATAGACACATTATTAAAATTTTGTTTGTTTTTCTCCTTTTAATCTGTCTCATGTTGATTTAATTCTTAGACAAGCCAGAAGAACCTAGAAAAGTAGAGGAAAATTTCTTCCTCCCTTGCAGTACTTACACAAACCTAGATGGTATAGCCTACTACATACCTAAGCTATATGACACTAATCTTATGGGACCACTGTCATATATGCGGTCCATCGTTGACTGAAACATTGTTATGTGGCACATGATTTAGTTATACCCAGTGGTTTAACCAACCAAAATAAGGTGAGGCTTTAAAAAGAAGAAGAAATATAATCAGTGTGTAAATCTTTCTTCTGTGGCTCATTTGCTGTAGCATGTAGTAAATTATTGACTCTTCTTCTGTGATGGTTTTCTCACTGGTGAGATAATGATAACGACCCACTTAAAATGGAGTCATGAGTGAATAAGAATATTAAAGAAATGAAAACTACTTCAGAGACATCAAGTGTTCTAAAAATTAATAATGATAGTAATAATAATTTGCATCTGCCAACTTGGGAATTATACTTCTCAAGCCTCTACCAGCTCATCTTTTAGGTCCTACTCTTTTAGATATTAAATTTGTGTAGTCTTTTGGCATACCAGGATGTACTTAATAACTAGATTCAAGTGATTCTTATACTATTAATCTTATTGCTTCCTTAAAATTACTAAGTTCCCTTAAAATATTAAAAGCTTCCCATGAAAAAGGAAAACAAAATTTCTTATTCCAGGAACATCCTTTAAAACATAAAATAATATAAAACATAAAAAAATAAATATAGTAACCTAGAGCAAATGCTACAGATAATTACTTCATTACTTTGCTTTTAGTGTGATTCAGACTGCTACTTTGTCTTCCATACGTAAAATATTTAGAAGAATTATAGAATCTGCAGAGAAGAAGGCAAATAAGAGATCAGATTCAGATGCTATTTGTTAAAAGAGAAAACAAATGAATAAATGCATGCATGCAAGAATCTATTCCAACCTTCATCTTAACATAGGAATCTCATCTATCCGGTGTCTGATTGAACCCTTTGTTGGCAGTACTTTGTACAGAATTCAGTACTTTGTTTTATCCACATTTATTAGTGGTCCTTACATCGAACTAAAACTTGCTCCTCTTTAATTCCCATCCATTTATGTAAGATTTCCTTTCTTTTATATAAAATCTACTTTCTCTTTTACAGATGTAGAATTATTTCATGAGATTTATTGACTACTTTTTTTTTTTGTGAGGAAGACTGGCTCTGAGCTAACATCCCATGCCAATCCTCCTCTTTTTACTGAGGAAGATTGGCCCTGGGCTAACATCCATGCCCATCTTCTTCTACTTTATATGGGATGCTGCCACAGCATGGCTTGACAAGCGATGCATCAGTGCGCGCCCAGGATCCGAACCCGTGAAACCCAGGCCACCGTAGTGGAGCGTGCACACTTAACTGCTGTGCCACTGGGCTGGCCCCTTAAGGCCACTTTTAAATGTTCCCATTTAAAACACTTCTAGAGAGCCAGCCCTGAGGGCCTAGTGGTTAAAGTTCGTTGCGCTTTGCTTGGGCAGCCTGGGTTTGGTTCCCAGGCATGGAACCACACCACTCTACAGTCAGTAACCATGCTGTGGTGGTGGCTCACATAGAAGAACTAGAAGTATTCACAAGTAGAATATCCAAGTACGTACTGGGGCTTTGGGGGGAAAAAGAGAGAGAGGAAGTTTGGCAACAGATGTTAGCTCAGAGTGAATCTTTCCTAGCAAAAAAAAAAAAAAAAAATTCTAGAGCTTTTGTTTTGTTTTTCCTCATATTGCAAAATATTACCTTCTAGATCACCCTCTTCTGGACACACCTCAGATTGTCAATATCTCTTTGAAAATCTAAGGCCAATATAGAAAATAATGTCAATTAGGGTGCTCTATTTTTCTAGGATTTAGGGAAGTGTCCTGAGATGACACATTACATATCTCAGTGGATCTTTCAGTCTCGGAGCTCCACATTATGCCAAAATTTGGCCCTAAAAGCAATATACCATTGAAATAATTATAATCATATAGGGTGTGTTGGGAATGATGTTTTTCTCAACTATAGCATTTTTATTATGGAATTTATGAATGTGCAAATGTATCTTCATCTTTTAAACTGATATTTTTGGAACCTAGAATTTTTTTGAGTGTGGAATTCTCAGTACTTATTTCCAAATTGACCTTAAAAACACACAAATGATATTCCCTTGTGTTTTTTTTAATTTTTATAATCATGTCTCAAGTTACACAAGATGGTGGAAGACTATTCAGTTACCTTGTTTTTAAGTCTAATTTTCCTGACAGTGTGTGCAATTTAGCCCAATATAACTTCTTTTTCGTTACTATGAATGCCATTTTCTTTCCATTCCTTTTTTAATCTTTATTTACTGTTATCATATACTCCATGTTTTCACTTAAACATCTATATCTGCATTATGAATATGTGATAGTCACAAAAGATAGGCTTTAGATTCCCACAGAATAATTTCAAAATATACAACAAATTCATAATAAAAAGCTTCATTCAGTTTCGTTCACACCACACTTAAAATATTCAGATATTGATTTTCATGCCCTAATTATTTCCTAAAACATAAATATATCTAGGCAATTTCAAAACATGAAACTTTCTTTCATTGGACTTTGGTAAATTTCATTGTCCTTTAACAAATTTCTGAGTTAGACAGTCCAAAATAGAACTAAACATTCTGTCATGCATTGGGATTATGTGTTCTTCTGAATTTCTTACCTTCTAAATTTTTTTGGTTGTTTTTCTTGCCAAGTTTTCTTCTTCTCCTCAACTTTTGAAGTTATGTGACTTTGCTATATTCTAGAAGATTATTCTGTGCTTCATAGAACCAATCCCTAGGGAGCCATCTGTAAATAGGAGGCTTGCTGAAGGTCTGAAGAAATATTTGATATGTTGCCATCTATTTGAGTGACATATCTGATCTGAAATTGTTTTAGCCTTATGAAACAATCATCCAAGGCAAATAGTTCTTTTGAAAAAAAATAGCTTACATTTGGGAAAAAATGTTAATTCTACAACACTAGATTTCATGCACCATGACAGTTTTGGCAGAAGGAGATTAAAACAACTAAGTTACTCATATCATAAAAACATCAAATTTCGGAAGAAGAAAGTGTCACTTGTATTTATTTACAGCACTGTTTTGTAAGAATAAAAATATGAAATTGAAAAGTCATTAAAAAATTCAGAATGTGCAATTCAAATGCTCAAATGACCACAGAATTTTTGAAAAATGTGCAATTTCAGTTTTTAAAAAAATGGATCATGGGCTGGCCTGGTGGCACAGTGGTTAGGTTCGCATGTTCTGCTTTGGCGGCCCAGCATTTGCCAGTTCGGATCCTGGCACAGACTTATTCATGGCTTATCAAGCCATGCTGTGGCAGTGTCCCACAAAGAGGAACTAGAAGGACCTACAACTAGGATATACAAGTGTGTACTGGCGGCTTTGGGGAGGAAAAAAAAAAGAAGAATGGAGGAAGATTGGCAACAGATGTTAGCTCAGGGCCAATCTTCCTCAAAAAAAAATGCAAATCTCTTAACGTAGTTTGATCATTTTCTTAATAATTGAGATGTTCAAAAGTATAGGAAATTAAACATTAGCCAGAATATTTTAATCAACATACATACTACACAATAATGATGCTGTTGATAGTGATAATAACAGCAACAGCAATTAGAGCCATTTATCAAGTGATCACAAAATGCCAGACATTTTTTGAAGATATCTAATAGACGGATACACAGAAGGGTGGATAGATAATCCATATACGTATATATGTATGTGTTTGTGTTTATGCTCACTTAATCCATGTAATAGTTACTACTAGCAATTCCATTTATCAGATGAGGAAACTAAGGTGCAGCGAGATCATTGACTTGTCTAGACCACATGATGAGGTACTATTAGAAAATATATTTCAGTTAAACTTGCAACTCAGATAAGCTGTCGAAATTCCATAGAAAACAAAATCTTTGGCTAGAAAGAATTGAAGTCAAAATTCAATGAAATTGTCTAAGGGATACTTCTACTGAAAATATTTAAATAAATAATAAAGTAAAAATTAAAACTTTTCAAAGATCTTTACATACAAATGTATTACTAAACACAAGTGTGGTATTAAAATAAATATTTGCAACATTTCTATCAATTATAATAAAAACTGAACATATTCAGATATATGCAATCAAAATTTTGAGCTAAAAGTGTGCTCAAAGGAAAATTTGTAACCTTAAACTAAAAAATGAAATGAAATATAACAAATATCTAACTTTTACATAGAAGAACACACATAATTTGAACCAAAAGAAAACAAGATAAAGAACTTAGTAAAGATAGAAGTAGAATTTACTTAGTTAGAGAAAAAAATTACCAGAATAAAATAATAAAAAAGTTGGTTCTTTAAAATTAATTAAACATATTTAACATGAGTTAGCATAATCAAGAAAATAAGAAAAACTAAAATTAACAAAATATAAAGAAAGAAACATAGGAAAAGGAGACATATAGAAAATACGCATTCACATTATGCAACTCTATAAAAATAAAATTTAAAAACCCAATGAAATAATCAATTTTAAGAAAAATAAATTTTATGAAAACAATTCCAATTTCCATGAAATACAGAAAAAGTATGAAAAAAGTCCCCCTCCATCCCAATCAATGCATCAGGCTCAGGAAATTTGATAAAGAAATTCAGCAAGACTATTAAAGAATACTAGTTAATTTTAATGTTACTTTATTGTCTCAGAGCATATAAGAGAAGAAAAATTTATAAATGATTTTAGGGAAGCAAGTGAAATGTTAGTAAGAAAGAATAATGAAAACTGTACAATTAAAGAAAATCAAATAAACTGATATTAACTTATAAATATCAAATTAATGATCAGAAATAAAACATGAATAAACAATATAGATGAGCATTCAATTATAGTGCACCATAGGCATGCATATTCCACACTTGTATGGATGGTTTAATATTAGTAAGTTAGTAAAATTATTCCCATTAATAAACCAAAGAAAAAATCATAAAATAATCTTCAAAGAGGCCGAAAAGGCACTTGACAAAATTCAAAGCCCATTCTGAATAAATATGGTAAGAATTGTGTTGAAGGACACTTTGTCAGCCTCATACACACACACACACACACACTTATGTATGTATGTACTTATTTATACCACAAAGTAATTTACTACAAAACCCCATATTGCACATAATGAGGGTAAAATGGAGGCATTCCCACTAAAGTTCGGAAAACTGTAAAGATGCCACTACCTCCAGTGCATTTTTACAGTGTCGTGACAATATTTGACACACAATTGGACAAGAGAAAAAAATTAGACACATCAGATTTAGAAAGAGGAGGGAAAACTAACACTATTTGGCAATTGATACAATTATGTACTGAAAACTCAATATAATGAAATTGAAAGTTTCTACCTACAATAAAATAATATAACAATGTAGCTGGATATAAAATCAATGTGAAAAAACAATAGCCTTCATGACAACAAACGGCAACTGATTAGAAGATACAATGGGAGAGAAGAACCCATTTTCACAGTAACCAAAGAGTTAAAACATCTAGGGAGGAAAGCATAATAAAACATGTATAATTATTTTATATGAGGAAAATTCTAAAATGCTTTTGAGGGACACAAAAGAAGACTTGAACAAATAGACATAGGAATGGAAAATTCAACATCATAAACATGTCATCTTCCTAAATTAAATTATAACTTACATGTGATTCTAATAAAAATATCAGCAAATTTTTTCTGTAACTAGACGAGGTGGTTGGAAAATTCATACGGACAACATAAACAGCCAAGAATACCCAGGAAAACTGAGGAAAAAACGTCACGAGCCCTATTACAACTAACTGTAAAGTCTCATTAATGACAGCAGTGTGATACTGGTACAGGAACAAACAAATCAACCAAAGGAACAGAAAAACCTGAAACAGACCCAAATGTATATAGGACCTTAGTATTTTATAAAGTGGCAACTCAGAGCAGTGGAATAATGTGCTCTTCCTTGTAGTGCTGGAAAACTGGGTAGCTCTCTGGAAAATGACAAAATTGCATTAATACTTCACATAATATACCAGGATAAATTCCAAATGTATCAAAGTTTCAAATATTAAACACATAATTACTAAAATAAAATATTAGAGTGTTCTATTATAAATAAGGAAGCCTTCCTAATTCTGACTACATATCTAGAAGCCAATAAAAAATTGATAAAGTTGACTACATGAAAATATTTTAGATGGCGAAGGCAAACAATACACTGGTGCAAATATCTGCATCTCAAATCGCAGACAAATGGATAATTTACCTGATATGGAGAGCTTGTAAAAAAACTAAGAGAAAAAAGTAAAAATCCAATAAAGATGGACAAAGGACATGAATCAATAGATCACAGAAAAAGCAATACAAATCACTTCCAAGATATATGAGAAAATACTTGCCCTCAGTCAAAATAAGGGAAATGCAAGTTAACACTTCGGCGATATAGCATTTCTTACTCCTCAGCTGGTATCCTCCAGAAGTTTGTCACCTCCCTCCGCTGGCTGGGATAGAAGCACTCTCAAATATAGTTAACAGGAGTGTAAAGTGTTGCAACTCTTAGGGAGAGTGGTTTGGCAGTATCTACCAAAATTACAAATGTATCTGTTCTTAACTCAGCAACCTCCCTTCAGGAAAAATATTCTAGAGGTACACCTACACTCATACACAATGTGGTATGTACAGTCATATTCGTTTTAGCATAATTAGAAATTGAACAAATACATCCATCTATAAGGGACTGGTTAAATAAGCCACACAATGACATACAGTGCTGTAAACAAATAAATAAATGAATAAAGAAAGAAAGAAAGAAGGAAAGAAGAAGAAAGACTTCTGTATATCTATATGGAGATAATATATATAATATTTTCTATATTTAGAAAATATTAAGTAGTTATTGAGCAGAAAAGTGTAGAGAGCATAATCTCATTTGTGTAAGAAAGTAAGGAAAATAAGGCTATGTATAACCATGTTTGCTCAGAGTGGTAGAAACACTAAATTATTTGCATGAGACTAATAAAAATGGTGATCTGTGCCAAGATAAGTGGGTGGACAGAGGCACGTACGGGAGCAAAATTCTTGACATATTCATTTTATATCACTTTGATTTCTGAACCTATTATAAAAAATAAATTATAACTATATATAATATACATAAATATGTATTAAATAACTATAATATTTAAAATTCATTCAAGTTATTTTCCTTTAAGTATTTCAATTGATCCCTCCTTATTATTCTCTCTGCATTTACTGTAGTTCAGACTTCATTACATATTTCATGGAACACTTAAATAAACTTAATAGTTTCATAAACCTTTAAGTCCCAACTGGAACCCATCCTGCATACTAGTCATTTTTTAATTCCTAAATACATTCCAAATACTTTTAACTTTCAAATATCGTCCCAATATATTTTTTACAGCCTCATGTCAAGTTATTCTTTCAACCTTCAATATGCTCTAGTCCTTATGTTCCTGCAAAATACTCCTCTTAACCTCTCCCCTCCTGGCCGTTTGTCCCATTACTCCGCTATCTGAAACACACTCTTCATGGTTAAGTCCCATCCATCGTATACGGCAGCTTTCAGTCACACCCATTGATGTCTTTCTGACACTCCTAATTTAATATGATTGCATTGTACTTCGAACTCTGGGTATGTTTGTTTTATTCTTTTCTTAAAAGCTGTCTTATTACAAAATTTAATAATACACATATTATCTCACTTTATCCTTCCTCACTTTTAAACATCTTCAGAACAGATTGCTGCCTGCCTCTTTCATCTTTGTCAAATGAAACAGGTTAACATTTCAACACATAGAATTGAATTGAAATAAGGGAGGATTATAAAAATACCAAACAGACAATTAGGAGGTAGGGACTCAAATCTCAGCATTTCTCGGCTCTGTGACATTACCTTCTGTTACTCAGTTCTTTCCTGTAAGTTAGGAAATTCAGTAAAATTCATTTAAAGTTCCTGTTAATAATTAAATGTGTTGACTATAAACTAGAAAATATAGACAAAATGAACATGGAGGCTGGCTACTGTAAAGCGAATTTCAAAATGATGCTGTCAACAAAGTTTAAGGTATAACAATAGGTTTGACAGGACTTTAAATATTTATTCTTCATGGCATCCATAGTTGTTATTAATATTAAATAGATCATCATTTCACTTCATCCCTTATCTGGAATAATGGTGTAAAGATACTTTCTGTGTTTTGTGCTGGCCTCTGTCTGCATAGGTAGCACTTTAAATATTTATTGTTTTGCTATACACAATGCTACACCAATTACAGTTAGTGGTTGTCTATACCTATATCATGAGCGCACACATTTAAATAAATTCCAGTACTCCATAGTGGTCCTAACACATTTTGATTGATCAGTTAAGGGTAAGACCACCCTCCTGTAATGATGATTAAGATTTTATCAAACAGTAGTTTTTGCCAGTGAGTATCTGTGTGAATAAAGTGGCTTCCTCAGTCTCAGACTCAGATTTCTCGCAATATTTATATCAACAATTTAATATTGTATTCATAAGCTAGGGCCAGTTTCACGTCAACTACCTTGGGTAAATTTTACAATAAAGATTCAACTCCAAAACCTAAACAAAATTTAGACATTATTCAAATGGTGGAAATCATTTAGTTTACTCTAAAGAATAAACACTATATAAATGATGGGCAAGAACCACTTATTTACTTAAGTATTTCAAAGCATTTTGTTATTGGATTTTTAATAGTTGGCAATCACAACATTATGAAGGCAAATTGCATTGTTTATGTGCTTGATTTGTATCAACAAATATTTATAAGCACCAATTTTATGCTAAACACTGTGCCAGGCACTGAGCGTTCAACAGACATGTCTCCTTGCCTCACAAGTTCATTATCACAGTATGCTCATTCTTATATAACTGAACAAGTCGTCTAGCCTGAAAATTCTCTATCTTCTTCCTTCCTTGCAAATTTCTTGAAATTCTTGCTCTGTAATCTGAAAAGTCCTCTATATTTAACCTCGTGTTTGAACACTTTCTTCACTTCCCTGAAATGAAAGCTGATTATAACCAATGAAACTGCTGTCCCTGTAGCCCTCTCAAGTGAAGGTTCATATTCCACTCGTGCCTCATGTGTCTCCAGAAGAGAGGTTTGGTATTTTTCTTCTAGCTCCCTTTTGAAACTTACAAATCATTTCTTCTCATTAAAAAAATTCCCTTTAACCCCATGGTATCTGGTTTCTTCCTTACATTAATGGATTCTCCTCTATTTACTCTTCTATTTCTTAAATATTTTAACCCATGATTTTGTTTCCTCATCCCTATTCCTTCGAGTCGTCTTGTTGTCCCACTAGTTGATGAGCTGGCTAATGGCATAGGTGTTTGGTTTACCAACAAATTTATCCCTCTTTCCTCTTCAGCTACCTAATCTCATAAGTCACACGTTGAATAACACATGAAATATGACCAAATACTGACAGATATTTTTCCAAGTATATAAAAGAAAAAATACTATCTGGTGTATTTTAGAAAATTGAATGATAAAAGCTTGATAGCAATTGCTTACAAAATTACTCCTGTAACCTAGACACAAACACATAAACATAACATTATCTTACCCAAAGACTCTCATTTAAAAGATTGAGAAATATATTGCGGAAACCACTACACACGCCCACACACACACACACACAACTCTATAACTCCCTTACTTAAAAGTTTTTTAATCTTATAAAAATAAATTGAGGTCACAGTACACAATTTGAATTAATGATTCACTCCACAATATTGGTCCTAGGGATCAGAGACATTAAGTCAGTCACAGAAGAAGGGAAAGATTAGAATAAAGCCCCTCTTAAGTTCCTTTTCTTCCTAACATCAAGTTTTAAGATAAAGGTACGAAAAGTTGATTTGTATTTTTCCCAAAGCCTTTTTCAAGAAAAATAATCAGAAATTTTAAAAAATTAATGAGTTTTTTTTAATGAAAGGCCACGTTTTACATAATTCAGAACACAAACAGAATGCAAGCCCAAAATAATTTATTTTGCATGATTCAATCAACTCAAAAGCAAGGCAGATTCTTTCAGACTTAAGCTCAAGTTTCAGCTCTATTTTCTTTTTTACTAATAATACATACTTTTTTCTCCATGGTTCTTCTCATTAAAGTACAGTAATGTGGAAGTATTTGGCAATCTGGTGTACTAGATAAAACGCATGCAAGAGAGCAACATGGTCAAAGGAATTTCTGCTTTGAAATTATTCACTATTGTTAAAAACTCAATAAGAAAATAAAAGTATACGGATCCTATTTGAAATACTCTTTCAAAATTCTAAAGCATTTGTAATATATTAATCATGCATTTAAAATATTCACTTCACTAAGAAAAGAAGTAGCATCTCAGTAATGTTAACATGTTTCAGAGTACAAAATGTCATTTAAAAGACTAACTAAAAGACATATTTTACTAATTCTGTTCTGTGCTGTTTGTAGATAAGATGAATTATGGCAATAGATTTACTTGCAATACATGCCGTTAAAACTAGAAAACGTTTATCATGGATAAATTAATTTCTCAATGTTATTTATACACATATTAGATGCTGTTTGTTTCCCTTGAATGAATATGCTTTTGCAGGGATGACAAAATTTTATTTTCAGCCACATGCATATCTCCTCTAATGCCGTTGCACACTCCCGCTCTCTAGGTTGTGACTAGTGCCTGTAAATGTCCTCATCTTTTCTCCTCCATCATCAAAATTCACCTGTACAATACCTAATTCCTTCAGAGATTGTCTCCTCTCTAGGATGACGAAGAGTTAATCTGCTGCCTAACTCAAGAGAGTGTGGCTGGGAGGAATATAAGTGAGGGCACCTCAGAGTGTGGCATTAAAGTGAATGGATTTCTGGTAACAGAGTCCCTATTAGACAAATGTCACCCAGGAAGCTAATAGTATCAATTTTAGGATACATTGTTACATGAAGCTATACAAGAAAATGCTCATGATTACATGTCTGCTGAGACACATGGAGATCATAATATATTCTTTCAATCTTAATAAATATATAAAATATAAGCCAGTATGTTAAACTTCCTTGCCTTTTATTTCCTTCCATGGTAACTGACTGGAAAAATACTAACTCTGGATTGCTTTTCCACCATGTGTCATCTTTGTATCTGTTCTCAGTACTACTACAGTCTAGGGCAACACTGGGTAGATGGGTAACACTCTAAATTCATGATCACCAGCATCAACTGATAATTCTAATGAGCTTCTATTACCGTCTTTTCTACCTTCTGCAATCACTATTTCAAACCAGCTCTGAAATCCTGACCTCCTGTTGTTGCTCTTCTCACTCTCAGAAATGATGTCTATTTCACAGAGAAAATAAAAGCTATCAGATAGAATTTATATCAGCATCTATACACCAGATCCAGAAATCTGTCTTTGGATCTATGTTTTTTATCTTCCTTCTTGCAGTATCTTACTCTCCTGTTACCCTCCTTTTTACTCTTCTGCACAGCCAATTTGAAAGAGTTCTTCTATTGTATAGTCTTCATATACTCAACATCCATGCATTCCTCAATCCTCAGAAATCAGAATTACCTCTCCCCTCCGAGTGCACTAAAATTCCTGTAGAAGGAATTTTGAGTTGTGTCCACTAAACACAATGGACATGTCTCAGACCTTTACCACAGCAGCATTAGGCATATTTGTGAGAAGCTGACTTCATTTAACCTCTTTAACCACATGCTATGTCACTCTTTTTCTCTTAGCTCATAGGAAATTTGTGTCCTGCGATTGTTATTTTTGCTCTTTTCATTGGCCAACAATGGGGAACCCAACAATGTGGAACATGGAAGTCAGGGCAAGAGACTGTCGAGCCGAGAGTGGACCACAGTGTCACATGCTACCCAGACTTTAATAGGAGTATAAAACGGATCAGTGGATTTAATAACAAGAAGGTCATTGCGAACTTGGAGTTTCAGTGGAGTGTTGGGCTCAGAATCAAGATATTTCTGAGGACAGAAAAGAGACATTGGACATTAAACTCTACTAATTAGTTGTTTGACATTGGCCAGGATTCTGGAAACCCTAAGTCTTATTAGCTTTATATGAAATAATGTTAAAATCATTCATCACTATGGGTCCTCATACATTTAAAATTATCAGAACAAATCTGTGACCTTCAGCAAAAAAAAGAAATTGTTTTACAAACTGAGACACTTCTGAGAGTGAAAAACAATACTTTTAAATAATTATGCTAAGACAACAGGTGTAAGCCAGGCTTGGCCTCGACAAACCAGGATAGAATTAATGGCCTCCAAATTTATTGGGCCTTCTATGATCTGGTTCCTTCCCACCTTAATTTTGTTACCCTGTCTGACTTTTTCTAAATTCTAGTTTCACTACCCATCTTACAGTTCCCCAAAAGTTTCAAAACCTTCATAGAGCCTTCAGAAATGATCCTCCTTCTGACTGAATTGATTTTCTCTTCCTCTTCTCTTTCATTTTGAAAGTTTATTATTATTCATGAAGAGCCCAAGTATTGAAAATTAGAATTTACAGAATAACATTGAGAAATTGTTCCCAGATTTGCATCTAGAAGAGAGTTTGGGTTCCTAAAATGAGAATGGAGAAATATTTTTGTTGAATGAGGCTAACTGAATAAATCAGGACACATGATTACTTAATCTCCTAAAGGCATTTAGAGGAGATATTTCTCAAATTATTCATATTATTCCGGCATCCTTATAATTGCCAGGGAAATGAAAAGGGTATCAAAGCATATCACCACAAAATGGACATTATATAATAATAAAAGGGTCAATTCACCAAGAAGATATAACAGTTATAAGTATTATGCAACAAACTTCAGTGCTCCTAAATATATGAAGCAGACTTTGACAGAATTGAAGGGAGAAATAGACAGCAACAAAATAATCACAGGGTATTTCAGTACACCACTTTCAATAATAGATAGAACATAAATATAAATAAGGAAATAGAGGATTTGACCAATACTATAGACCAGTTGGACTTAACAGACATATACAGAACATTCCACCTATCACCAACAGCAGAATATACATTCTTCTAAAGTGCACATGGAAGATTCTCCAGGATAGACATAATGCTAGACCACAGAACAAGTCTTAACAAATTCAAGAAGACTGAAATCATGCAAAGTAACCTTTCTAACCACAGTGAAATGAAACTAAAAATGAATAGCACAAAGAAAACTGGACCATCCATATATACATGAAAATTAAATAACATACTCTTTAACAATCAGTGGATGAAAGAAGTCACAATAGCCCAATGGGATAGAATAGAGAGTGCAGAAATAAATCTATGCATATATGGTCAAATGATGTCTGACAGCATGCCAAGACCACTCAATGGGGAAAGGACAGTTTCTTAAACAAATGGTGTTGGGAAAATTGGATATCCACATGAAAAGAATGAAGTTGGACCCTTATTTTGTACCATATATAAAAATTAACTCAAAATGGATTAAAGATCTGAATGTAAGACATAAAACTAGAAAACTCCTAGAAGAAAATATAGGGGAAAATCTTCATGACATTAGACTTGGCAGTGATTTTTTGGAAGGACACCAAAAGAACAGGCAACAAAAGCAAAAATAGACAAATAAGACTACGTCAAGCTTGACAACTTTTGTGCCCCAAAGCACACAACAGAGTTAAAAGGCACCATATGGAAAGGGATAAAATATTTGCAAGTCATATATTTAATAAGGTTGTTAATATTCAAGATATATAAGAAATTCCTATAACTCAACAATAAAAAGTCAAATAACCAAATTAAAAAAATGGACAAAGACATGAGTAGACATTTCTCCAAAGATGATATACAAATAGCCATCAGCCACATGAAAAGATGCTCAACCTCACTATTCATTAGAGAAATGCAAATCAAAACCATGAGATATCACCACACACTCATTAAGATGGCTACTACCAAAAAACAGAAAATAAGAAGTGCTGGTGAGGATGTGGAGAAATTGGAACACTTGTGCAGGGTTGGTAGATTATAAAATGGTGCAGCCTCTGTGGAAAAGTATGACAATTCCTCAAAATATTAAAAATAGAACTACCATATAATCCAACAAGCCCATTTCTGGGTATTTATCCAAAAGAACTGAAAGCAGTGTCTCAAAGACATAGTTGCACACTCATCTTCATGGAAGCACGATTCACAATAGCCAAGAGGTAGAAGCAATCCAAAGGTGTATCAATAAATGAATATATAAACAAAATATGAGTATACATACAATGAAGTATGGTTTAGCCTTTAAAAGGAAGGAAATTCTGGCACATGCTATGTCATTGATGAAACTTGAGAACATTATGCTAAATGAAACACGTCAATCACAAAAAGATAAATACTGTATGATTCCACGTATGCGAGGTACTTTGAGTAGTCAAAATCACAGAGCTGGTAAATTGAATGGTGGTTTCCAGGGGCTGTGGGGAGGCACAAAAAGGGAGTTGTTTAATGGGTACAGAGTCTCAGGTTGGCAAGATGAAAAAGTTGTAGAAATCTGTTTCACAACTATTATACACTTAACACTACACTTAAAAATGGTTAAGATGGTAAATTTTATGTCGTTTTATTTTTTACAATAATAATAATAACAATAAAAGATAGAAAGATATTGAGTAAGCAGCCATCACATGACTTGCTGCCTCTCTTGAGGAATGCCCAATCAATGCCCTGGGCCTGGAACATTCCCCCATATGGAAGCTGGGTGCCGAGCAGCTTCTTGGCCCCAGATTCTTCTTATTAGAAGCCACACCAGTATATCTACCCTCCCCTCCGCTCCTCTCACCCTATGCCCTATTGGAAGAGGGAATCCCCATGGGAGACCCACACACATTACAGACTTTGATCTTGCTGTGTCTTTTGTCCTTTCTGTGAGTAGAGCACTATTACAACCAGTACCTTTGGTGTTGTCTTCCTTGGCGACTCTCAACCCATAGAAGACACAGTGGGCTCCTACTTCTGGTGGTTGGCATTATGGTTTTTGCAGTCCCCCATGGTTGGCATCCTCACATGGGACTGGTGGATGGATCTTCCTACTCAACAAACGAGATATTGGATATTGTGGTAGCCCAGATATCCCTTCAAGAGAATCTACTAAAGGGACCATAGCTGATCGGTAGGCTCCAGCTGCTGCACCTTTTTATCTACCTTGACGTTCAAACCAGACCACACTTCCTCCAGGCTTCTCCCAGCTAAGGACTGAGCCCAGCAATGGTACTGGAACTGGGACATTTGCTGCTGACTCCAGATTTCTCTAATAAGCAGTTTTGACTCTGGGACTCTCCATCATCCAGGCCAAAATTTTCTCAGAACTACACTGAGTTCTAAGGTTCTTCTCACAGAATTCTTTTTTCCCTCTCTCCTTTCACAGTTGTCACATAAGCATCATCACCTAAGACCCTTCTTGCAGACTCCAGCTTCCTCCCCATATAACATTCACACGCATTTTCCCAAATAAATATTTGCACTTCTGATCCTGTCTTAGCACATGCTTCTTTGAGGACTCAAACATTTTTGAGGATTTTTCCTATGAAAGGGAACAAAGAAATGAAGCAGTAACCGGAAGAGTTTAAGTAGGGAAGGCTAATTTAAATGTGGGGAATTATAGTGGGGTTTTTTATGTCAATAAAAATAATACAATAGAGAGGGGAAAATATTCAGGAGATAAGACTGAAAGGGGATAAATTTTGGAGTGGTATTTTTTTTTAAATTGCTAATCTGCTTCATTTTTTTTGTTGTTGCTTTTTTGCAGAGGGAGATTTGCCCTAAGCTAACATCTGTGGCCAATCTTCCTCCTTTTTTTTCCCTCCCCCCCCCCCGCCAAAGCCCCAGTACATAGTTGTGCATAGCTGTAAGTTCTTCTGGTTTTCTATGTGAGCTGCTGCCACAGCACAGCTACTGACAGACGAATGGTGTGGTTCTGTGCCTGGTAACTGAACCCGGGCTGCTGAAGCAAAGCGTACAGAACTTTAACCACTAAGCCATCAGGACAGGCTCTGGAGTGGTATTTTTGAGCAGATCAGCAGAGATAGAGAATTAGCATAGATAGAAGTACAGTCTGAAATGATTTGTAGTAGCACAGAGAACAGAGGATATGAACACTAATGCTGTTAATTTGGTAGATAAGATAGTGGGAGCTTATAGACTTCTCTTCTAATTGTCTTTATTTTCTCACTCAGCAGAGAATAAGGATGCATATTGGTGTGTTGAAGGTTTGATAAAGGAGGAAAAATTAAACAATAGATAGCCTGGATTTGGGGAGAACTATTGCTATAGAGAAATATAGTATAATTGTTTCTTAGCACTAAAGGACTTATTTATACATTTGTAATTGTTAATTTAAAATAACATTCTACATAATATGGTTTTGTGTTTCTCTCCATCCACACTTAGCTTCCTAATTGCAGAAACAGAATGAGTGAGTTGAATTTAACTAGGACTGGGATTTTACCAAGTGAGTAGAATGAACGGGACCAAGGGTGCATGCAAGGGATTAGTATAAATGGAAAATCATGATGAGGTATAGATATAGGAGAAAGCAGGGTCTAGGTATGGCCACGAGACAGAGAAACTAAAGTGGGGTAGAGGATATGATCATTGAAGGAAAAAACTTCCAGGAACTGAGAGGTTGTATGAGTCTGTAGATGTTTGCAACAAAAGAGCTTTGGGGTGGCGTAGTATTTTTGTGTGAGCTTCAAATCTGGTGGAGGTATTAGTGGAGGAATAAGGCATTGTTTAGAAGACACAATGAAGAGAAGGGAGGATGCTTACTTGGTTTCCAGACTCCATGGTATGAGGGATGTGGAAATGAAAATAACCACCACTGAAGTGTTGCTGGTGAATCAGCATCCCCAAGAAAGAGCCATGATTTTATCAAAGGAAAAATATGCAGTGGTTTCTCAGAGACTAGTTTAAGGGTAAAATGTGTTTTAACAGTGACTGACCATGTATTCCAGAATGTACAGTGGTTTTAAGGAGTTGAGGACGGGTAAGATTTTAAATTAGGAAGGGAATGTCAAAAGTCTTTTAAGCAAGAGAATAAGTAGATTCCAGCTAGATGAAGAAGCATGGACAATCGTACAAACGTTTCATTCTGTTTTACAATAAACTGAGAATATCAGGAACATACTTTAGGAACACCAAATATGTCACTGAAAAAATGATAAACTAAAGAGTACAAGTGTTGATTCTACTTGATGCCTCCTAGAGTTTCGATGAGAATGGGATACCCATAAAATGAACAGTTGGCCGTGTCATGTCAGTGACCATGATTTGCATCTCTAGACCATGATTTAAGATAATCAGAATGATGGAAGACTCAAATGATTTTCATGAAGATGGAGAAGAAAAATTTTGCCTGGAACCATGGTTGTCTACATAAGAAGTAGTGTTAAATCAAAAGTACATGAGGGTAGAGAAAATACCTACATATGTTCCAAAACCTGGCATTAAGGTAGACAAAAAATATCATCTGGGAAAAATAGTAAAAGATTGAGAGAGCCCAATACTTCACATGAGAGAAAATTGGACGCTAACATAAATAATACTTGTCAACTCAGGCTATAGGCAGTAATTTGTACATCTGATATTATAACACAAGTAGATAAATATAACCTTGTAATTTGCATAAATGAATTTAGGCTTCAAATGTGGCAACAAGACGGTATTCCTTGTTTTAAATCATCAGACCTGGGGGAAGAGGGAACGTGTGTGTGTGTGTGTTACAAATTAAATAACCTTGTGGATTAAGAACAAAACATATACATGCACTTAATGAAATAGAGGTTGTCTCAGGAGAACATTTAGGAAAGAATAAGTGAGAGTGGGGAGGAGCACAAGAAGCATCATTGCGGGAGAATATAAAAACCTAACTAACTTGCCTTGTTGGAGAAAATATATAGATGGATGTTACTGAGATAAATTCCAAAGTGGTGCTGACTAAAGATAGAATAGCATAGTGGAAATATCTAGCAAGAATGTGACCTAACTCACGAGGCCTTCCAAAGGCCAAGATTTTTAGCAAACTCTTATTTATTCTTTGTCATCCTACTTTCGTACTCTGATTTGGCAATCCCAAATTTTCTTAATCAGTTTTCCCTACCACCACATTCTTCCAATAAAATATATCTTGCTCAAGTAACTAAGAAAGTAGTGGTCATCAGATATCAATCTTGTCCAGATCTAAACTTACCTAGAATGCTACAATACTACCTTTCACTCTGAAAAAAAAAAAAAAAATTCTTTCTTTAATTTCAAATTCAGACTTGCCGAATATGGATTAATTTCATTTTTTTCTGTCTTTACTTGGACGTTGTCCTGTTGGTTATCTCTACTTCCTTTATTTCCATCTCCACTGGCTCC
This sequence comes from Ceratotherium simum simum, assembly GCF_057802395.1. Taxonomy (NCBI): domain Eukaryota; kingdom Metazoa; phylum Chordata; class Mammalia; order Perissodactyla; family Rhinocerotidae; genus Ceratotherium; species Ceratotherium simum. The sequence goes on from NC_141909.1 coordinate 51,403,314, forward strand.
ATTTGTAACATACATACACAAACTGGAAGTTAGAGCACCTTCTACCATTCTGTGGTATTTCCCTACACATTGAACATTTTGTAACAGTAGTAAACTTGCTGTCTCCACTTCCACAATTCTCATTCACTTCTAACCTATGATTTCTTGCCTTAACACTCTACTGAAAATGTTCATGCTGAAATCACCAAAGACCTCATGCTTAAATCCAAATTGCTATTTTAGTCCTCATTCCATGTGATATCTGCACAAAATTTGAGACTATGAAGGATTCCCTACAGCTTAAAATGCTCTCCTTTCTTAATATGTCTCTCTATATTTTTTCCTATAATAATTCTTGCTTTTCTGGCTCTTTCCTTTTTTATTTCATACTCTTTAAATATCTGTTTCCTTAGGTTATATCATTTATTTTATTTTCTTCTTAAGATACTCCCAAATCTACATTTGTATTTTCATTTCCTTTTCTCTTTCTAGTTGTATATCAATTTTTCCAGTGACCAATAGACTATATTTACTTGGATGTCTTGCATGTACCTCACCCATATTATTCAAAACAAAATTTATTTTCTCCCTTCTCTCTCTCTTCTCAATTTTTGTACTTGTTGACATCAACTTCAATTAAGTTTAATTAATAGTCTTCTACTTTTTCTTCTTCCTCCTCTCAACACCCAATTGATCACTAATCATGTCAGTTGTATAGTTATGCATCGCTTAAGGATGGGGATACATTCTGAGAAATGTGTCATTAGGTGATCTTGTCGTTGTGTGAACATCATAGAGTGTACTTACCCAAATCTAGATGGTATAGCCTACTACACATCTAGGCTAAATGATACTAATCTTATGGTACCACTGTCATATACATGGTCCATCATTGACCAAAACATTATGCAGTGAGTGACTGCATATCAGAAATGTCTCTAAAATCCACTCTCCTCTTTTTATATTTACTTATACTGTTTAGTTTGGATTCCAATGATAGTCCACATGAATCATTTCAGAAACCATCTGTCTTGTCTCTGATTCCAAACAGCTTTCACACACTACAAGTAAGGTACTTTTACAAAGAAGCAAAATTGATCATGTCACATTCTAGATTAAAAAATGCTTTTAACTTCCACTTTCCTCAGGCCACATTCTAAATTCTTCAGTATTAAGCTACTTCGTAGTATGCCGTCTACCTTGCCTTGTTTCACACCACTTTCTTACATCAATATACTTACATACATTCCTATCTCAAAGAACATCTCAATACTCTCAAGTATATCTAGTCTCTGATTATTCTCAACCCTTGTACATATGATTCTTCCTTTCTAGAAGTTCCTACTTTTCCTTTCTTTTGAAAATCTATACCCATTCTTCATAAGCCAGCTCCAATAAATGACAACAAAATACCTCTCCTAAACTCTCCAGACTGTACTAAATTATCTGTCCATAGTGCTCTCAAATCCCTTCATCCAAATCTCTTCAATAGCAATTATTCCACTAAGTTTTAATTGGTTATATGATCATGCGTTTGTTTATGTTATATATATAGTGACACGTTGATCAAAATTTTATAACATCCTTGTCAAAGTTTTTCAGTAGTCCTAAGAGCTGAGGTACAATCTGGAAAATCGGTGCTGAAAGTTTTCCTCAATGATCAACAAAAAATTCCAATTAAATCCCTATTTGATTCTGTCATAACCAATTTGCCAGCTGAAAAGGTTGGACCCCATGACATTGGTACTGGGAAAAAGTAATGGTAAGTAAAATTTTTAAGAGAATAACTCTAAATTAATTTAATTTAGCTAGTACATATATCTTTCACAGATAATGATGTATTTTATAAAGGAGATTACTGGACCGCGTTAGAGATCTTTGAGATATGGAGAGGAAAGGTAATCATGGTAGATTATTAGAAATGCATCAATGTAGCAATTTTTCAAAACAAGAAGCTGGATCATTATTTACTTATTTGATACTTTCTAAGTTCTAGGCTCTGTGCTAAGAATTTACAATATAGAGTTGAGATAAATATAATACCTTAATTCACCCTAAATATTAATACGTTATATATGTATATATTTACAAACTATAATATGTGTTATAAATAAAAAACGTATTTACCAAGAAAGTTTAAAAATAGCATATACTTTTTTGATTGGGCACTCAGTGACTATCTATTTGAAAAGTAATGTTTAACTTAAATATCACATTTGGTGTAAAAGTCAATCTATAGGCTCAAATGTCTAACATTTCTGAACACGATTGTAGAATGGATTATTCAAGTGAGAGTTCATAAATAACTAGATGAGGACACATTTATTATTAAATTATAAAATAATCACCTGATTATATGTCAAGTTGACCTAATTTCTATTTATTGGTGGTGTTACTATTTCAAGCAAATATGATAAACTTGGAAAATTTGGACTTCAAAAAAATCATATAACATGTTTCATGTGAATGGAATACTATGATCTAAACACAAAAATGATCAAATGGATTAGTAACTTGAGGAATGATTATATTCAAAGAGTTTTCATCAGTGGGGCAATACCAGCTTAGAGCTGTGAGTGGCAATCCATAGTTGGGTTATAAAAGTATTTTGATAGAGATGGTATATTCCTGCTATGACACCTCCATAGTGGGAATATACTCCTCTCCATGATGTTGGACTTAGTCATGTGGTTTGCTTTGGGCTCATGATGAGTGAAATGTATTTCCACATTCTAGATTTTAGGCTCAACCATATGACTTTTGGCAATGAGAGGTTTAGCAGATAAAAAAACAAGCAGAGACATGAAACACACTTTGTGCACTTGGGCTTTCCTTTTATGTTTCTGACGTTGTTATGAGAAGAATGTGCCTAGGTTATTCCACTTTTCCACCCTAGAATATATTTTGCGTTTCTTCCTTTGCTATGAATACAACATGCCCAGTTTAGCCCACTGATCAAGAAGGGTCAGAGATGTGTGGAACAGAGTAGACCCAACACAGAGTTTGGAGCCAAGCTCAGCTCAGTCCAAGCTAAATCAGCAGAATCCAGATCATGGATATACGAGCAGGAATAAATGAGATTTGGGGGTGTTTTATCACATGGCAATGGCTACCCAACAGTGTGAGCAACAACCAGTAATTTACATAAAATGAAATAGAGTAAAACAAAATAGAACAGAAAATATCAGTGATTAATTCACAGTAGGAAAAAATTATTAAACAATTGAATTTAGGTATATATAAATATTTAAATATGCATATGTGTATTCAGGGTCTCAATATAAAATGTAGTTCTTATTGTGCCTCATAATTTTTAAAAAGTTGAAAGTTTCTGACCCAAATGAAATTCTTGAAGTGTGCCACAGTATTTGGTTGTTAACCCTGCATAGTCAATATTTTAGCAACTCAAGTAAGATATAAAATAAATGCTCATGAAATTTGTAAATCACTGAAACCTGGGTAGAAAAAATAATAAATAGTTTAGATAAAAGATTCAGGATTCAAAACAATCTTTCTCATTGGTGCCCAAGTAAAAAAGATTTAGTTCATAGTAAACTGAGTACAGGTCAATAATGCAGTATGACCAATAAAATACCCAATTGTGTCACACAATGCAGCATTAGAAAAATATGTAGAGAGATGAAAGACAGGATAGTTTAATTCTACTCTGTCTGAAGGTAGACTATACTTGACACACTATGTTCAAGGACGTACTACGTTTAGGACACTGGAATGCCTGTACTGCTTTGACAATCCCTAACCCTAAAAGAGTTCGGTTGCGTATAACATTAATGAAGTGGCTTTGACCAGATACTATGAAGACTGTCATAAATAACTAGAAAATTTTTCCTTATAGTAGGAGAAACTCGCCAGACAAGTGTATAAAAATGGTTTTCACGTGGAAGGTGAATGAAACTTCTTTTGTATGTCAATCGGGTAGCATGATATAGCTTGCTTAGCACAAAGTTTAATTATGTGGAATGATACGAGATAAGTTTAATGGGGTGTTAAATCAAAAAAGAAACATATTAGTGGGGAATTATCAACATCACTTTGATGGAGAAGCCTTTTTTGGGTGATGTGATTTCAGAAGTTATTTTAATTATAGATCTAAGAGGAATACCAGCTGTAGGAAAGGTGGAATAAGAAAAACATAGGAAGGAAAGTGTAGAAAAGACAGTGTGTTGACTTCAAGAAAAACAACTGTAGATTAATTAGAAAATGAAAGAGCAGACGCTTCAAGAAATAAAGATAAACACCACTCAGAGAAGTTTAGCGAAGAGAACAAAAGTCCTGACCTGGAAGAAATGATAGGATCCTGTATAGAGAGGCAGCAAGGGTATCTACATTGAATAATGGATGGACGGCAAAACTGCGGACATGGAATCTGATAAAATGTTTGCAACATTTCAAAACGTCAAAAGCCTTTCAAAAATTCAGCGTATTTGTTTATTTTTCAAATAGTCATTGTGAATGTATGTATTCTTAAATGTGAATTCAATACTTAGAAATGTCCTAAGGGTGAACGTTTATGATGTTTGCCATTTTAGGACATTTGCCAGTGACATTATGTGACTACTTGATGAAGAGATCATAAATTTAAAACGGCATAAGATCAATTTTGTGAGTTACTTGTTTATCTGTTAATTTATCTTGAACAGTGACTGTTTGTTTTGCTGGAAAATTTTGAGGGACGTAACACGAGACACAGCCAGCCCTGCTGGTCAAGTGGTTAAGATCCAACACTCTCACCATCACGGCCATGGTTTGTTTCCCAGTAAGGAAACCACACCACCCATCTGTCAGTTGTCATACTGTGGTGGCTGCATGTTGCTGTGATGCTGAAAGCTATGTCACTGGTATTTCAGATACCAGCAGGGTCACCCACGGTGGACAGGTTTCAGCAGAGCTACCAGACTGAGACATAGTAGGAAGAAGTAAGTACGGCCACCCACTTCCAAAAAAAAATTAGCCATGAAAACTTATAAATAGCAGAGGAGCATTGTCTGATATAGCACCGAAAGGCGAGAGAAGGGTGCAAACAGACTGGGCAGGGTTTCATTCTGCTGTACCCAGGGTCACTAGGCATCAGAATTGACTTGATGGCACTAACAACAACAATCTGAGTCATATTTCTTGTAACAGTTCCTCTAAATGCTCATCTATGTTTCTGGGGTTACTGAGCATCTTGGAGTTAATTAGGCCTCAAAGATCATTTACTGTAACTGTTTTCCAAAATCAGAGTACCACCTATGCTCCTCACATGTGTCATCCATCCTCTGCTTGAATAGTGTCATTGACTCAGTTGAAATTAGTATCCACTGTCACATCATTATATTGATGCAACTTATTCCTTCATTTTATAAATAACTATCACTTAAAACCAACTGACATTTTTTTTACTAAACGAATCTGCCAATTCACTAAAATGTATCCCGAGTGAAAAATAAAATCAATATACTATATACTAATAATAGAAACATGCGATTTAGAGTTTTCTTCCTTGGATTCTGGATGTATTTTGCTCCTAAAGAGAATTTCTCCACTAGGTCCCCCTGTAGCAAGACTTATTCTCTCAGTACAGTGGTACTTAATCTCTTTAATATTCTCGAACCATTGCAAAGTTAATTCCATAATTTGAAAAATGTTGAAAGCTATGGGCCTTTATTTCAGATAAAATGGCCATAAGATTAAGATTCGCATATCCTATTAGTAGAATGGCAAATTAACTGAGACCACTTGTGAACGTGGAGTGAAGAATTCCTACTTTTGATTTACACGATGTTGAAATCTTCCCACTGGATCAGTTTAGAGAGAAAGATTGATCTCTCTGTTTACGAGACCATTTCCAATGTCTCTCTTTAGGTCATCTTTTTGTTCCCATGAATTTACATTTCAAAAATAGTGATGATCTTTTTCAAAATGAACATCTGAGAGTACAATATTATTACTTACTCTAGATAACTGTGTCATAAACTTATTCACGCAAGAGAGTTTTTCTCTTATTCCTAATGCGGAGATTTGAAAATTCAAGGTGGAACAGAAGGCAGAAGTGAACTATTACCCAAATGTAAATGTGGAAATCTTTCTTAATTTCTGGTCCAATAATTACAAAACTGATCATAGATCTGAATACAAGCTTTTTGCTGTCTAAGGAAAAATGTAAAATAAGAACAAGATTGAAATTTTAATAATGAAAGTAATTTTTTATTTAAAAAGACAGTTAACTGTAGCCCTATGTGCCTCCTCAAGGGAGCAATCACCCACCTTCATAGTCCTCTCTTTCCTTTGCAGAAGTTGTGGGGAAAGAGTGAGACTTGGAGCACATCTCCCATTGCTTAGGGAGCACACAACAGGATGTTATTTTGTTCTGGTTTGTTTTGCTTTTAACATGCAGAGTTCCAGATCTTGAGAATTGGTGGTAGCAGAAAAAGTTGAGTTTTTTTCTCTATTACAAGATGGGAATGTTTTATTTTAATTTTCATTATCTTCTTTTTTTTTTGGAATCCTGGCAAGCATAGACAAGGAAAAGAGAGGCAAAAAAAAGAGAGAGAGAGAGAAAATTTAGTAACATAAAGCACAAGTAAAACTGAATGTTTATTGGCTTAAAATAAACAGGTTAAGTATTCAATTCTAAGTTGTTTTCATTCCTGTAATGTGAACTCCCTTCCCCTCTCTAATGCCTGATATAAATGGCACATTATAAAACCAAGGGCCAAAGGATGGAGTAATCTATCTGGATTAACAAGATGTACACAGAAGGTAACAGTTATGGGGAGTATGATAGGATTGAGAAGGATACCTAATGAAAGCTAGAACTTGAGACAAAAATGACCACAAGAAAGTCAACAATAGAAAATATACAGAAATCTTGGAAACAAAAGGATTGGAGGATCTGCACTAGCAACTGGGTTACATATAGATAAAAATGTATACATAGTATTAATTAATCCATCATAACTATTCCATTTTATATAATCATTCAACATGAGTATTATGATTTTCCAAGTAATTCAAAAATTCCATGTCCTTATTGAAATAGTAAGCTACCTGTCACGAAAGTTGGTCTGTAAGAATCAGGCAGTAATTATAAAAATAGGTTATTTTTTAAGCTCTACCAAGAAACAAGGCGAGAAACATCACTCAGAAAAATGTTTCATTCAATTCAAGTCTTCAAATGTAGTAACTAACATTCTGAATTATACCCCAAAAAGAAAAATAAATGGAAGTTTATAGATCTATATACATATCTATCTATAATATATATGTCACTATAATCAATCTCCCTAGTTTGAGGAATCTTCTGGAAATCCCTTGTATATAGCAAGCTTTTTGTCTGAGATTTTTGAAAAACATAAATACTTTATTATTTTACAGATATATTTAAATGTAAAAATATTTTATTTTTTGGATACATCATATGTTCCTCCTATAAAGATTAATTTCTAAATTATACTAGCACAGCCAAAATACATTTAGATTTTTTTCTGAAATGAACAACATTTTTGGTTGTATTTCTTTTTTAGTGAATAAACTCTGTGATGACAAGATTCAACATGGAAATAGAGCAAACGTGTTTTTTTGGGAGGAACTAATTTTGAGGAAGTTCTGGACATAAAAGAATTGGCAGACACAAAATAGGCATTATAGTACAGAGAATAGCAATTGCAAAGGCCCTGAGATGTCGTGAGGGGAGATGGATACTTCTAAAGGTCATGTAGGACCTTGTAGGACAAAGTAGGACATTCATATATATTTCTAAGTGTATTGGAAAGACATTAGACAGTTTAAATCAGAAGAAAGACATAATGTTTTTAAAAAATTAGTTTTCTGAAGGAAAACAAGAGTGGAAGAATGAAGACAAGTTATATTCCAATGTGTACATTATAGAGTATAGTGTATTAATATTAAATATTAATATACAACAATCAGTGCTGGGACAACTGGATATTCACACACAGAAGAATGAAGTTGGACCTCTACTTCACATCGTATGCAAAAGTTAACTCCAAATATGTCATAGAACTAGATGTGTAAGAGCTAAAACTATAAAACTCCTAGAAGAAAATACAGTGGTAAAATTCTACGATCTTGGATTAGACAATAGTTATGACACCTTAGACAATCTTAGTTATGGCACCAAAAGCAAAAGTGAAATAAGGAAAAAGAGATAAACAGAACTACAAAAAAATCTTTAAAAAATCATTTGTGCTTTACAGGACACCATCAAAAAAATACAAAGAAAATTTAAAGAATGAGAGAAAATGTTTGCAAATCGTATATACAGTAAGGGATTTATATACATCATTTATAAAGAACACTTACAATTCAAAAATAAAAACCCAAATCACCCAATTAGAAAATAGTCAATGGATATGAATAGACGTTTCTTCAAAGATATGCAAATGGCCAATAGGCATATGAAAATATAGTCAACGTCATTAGTTATTAGAGAAATACAAATCAATATGAAAATGAGATACCACTTTGTACCCAGAAGCATGACTAAAAGAAAAAGGCTGACTGTAACAAGTGTTGGAGAGGCTGTGAAGAAATTGGAATCTTCATACATTGCTGATAGGATTATAAAATAGTGCAGCTGCTTTGGCAAACACTTTGGCAGTTTCTCAAAATGTTAAATACATAGTTATCATATGATCCAGGAATTCCACTCCTCAGTATATAGTTTAAAGACAAATAAAAACATATGTCCACACAAAAACATGCACACCAATGTTCATAGCAACATTATTCATAATAGCTAAAAAGTGGGAACAACTCAAATGATCATTAATAGTTAAATGAATAAACAAAATGTGGTATATACATATAACAGAATATTATCCAGCATAAAAATGAATGAAGTATTGATACGGGCTTCAACATGGATGAACCTTGAAAACATTACGCTAAGTGAAAGAAGCCAATCGCAAAACACCACATATTATATGATTCCTTTTAAAAGAAATATCCAGAATAGGCAAATCCAAACAGTCAGAAAGTAGCTTAGTGGTCTCCAGGGCCTGAGAGGAGGGGCAAATGGGTATTGACTACTAATGGATATGAGGTTTCTTTTGGGGGTGATGAAAAATGTTCTAAAACTAGATTAATAGCGATGGTTGCAGGACTCTATGAATCTACTAAAAACCATTTAATTATATACTTTAAAGAGAAATTTTATGGTATGCAAATTATATTTCAATAGAAGTGCTATAAAAAATTAAACAAACATCAAATATATCACAGGGAAGGTGAAATCCTGCAATACACTAAAATCAGATGTCTCATGGCCACTGATTTCATTCACAAACATTGCTGTGATTATGAATGTCATGCCGTGTGCTCACCATCAATTAAAATATTTAACATTTATAGCCTAACATATAATAAATACAATAAAGCAAAGACATATTCGTGATAACAAAGGGATGAAAAACATGAGAGATGGATAAATCTAAAGATACTTTTACCATTCTTTGGAGTTTGGCCTTGATAGCTGTTTAAACTGCATTTTCTTTGAAGTGCAGTTATTCCATGTAAACCTCAAAGAGTTCAGCATAAGACTGTTGTACTTCTTAACAAGTTTTTAAATGTGTAGACCTCTAGGGATGCCTATGCATGCACGCTGGTCTAATTGTACATGTGAGCTATGTACTCTACAAGATAGTTAAAATTTATACAGTGTGTGCTCAGAATGGCATTTGCAAATGGTTATAAATTTAATTGTTTTATACATATAGTTTATGTATATGTATATATTTGTATATGTATATTTTAACTCACGGATATTGTCTTCAACAAAGTATAACTTAAGTATTATAACTGTTGTTCTGTTCTTATTTTTTTGATGGGAAAAGTATTTTAATAATAGGAATTATAATATTTTCCTTTAATCTGTTTCTCCATCTGTGTTTCAGAGGCCTTCTTTGTACAATACATAAGGATCTTGGCAGAGAAAAGAATGAACAACAAAAATACTTTAGCATTACCTACCACAAAGCCTTAAAGGGTTCTGAAGTAGTGGCTGGATGAAGCTGAAGGGCAGAGGAGCAAGATGGTATCTGCATCTCTTTCTTTAGAAATGATCAGATCAATTAAGAAGACAGGATAGGATACTGATGCCCTCATTAGCATTAGACAGACTTTTTTTTTTTTTAATTTTATTTATTTATTTCTTTTTCCCCAAAGCCCCAGTAGATAGTTGTATGTCATAGTTGCACATACTTCTAGTTGCTGTATGTGGGATGCAGCCTCAGCATGGCCGGAGAAGTGGTGCGTCAGCGCACACCCAGGATCCAAACCCAGGCCGCCAGCAGCGGAGCACGCACACTTAACTGCTAAGCCAGGGGCCGGCCCTAGACAGACTTTTGAAGGGGTAATTACATATGCGTGTGTTATGTATTCTTTTTTATTATAAATATAAAGTGTGTTTGAGGTATTAGGCAGTTTTAGAAGGCTAATAAAGATATAGTCACTTTCTTTTTTCCCTATTCGGCCAAGTGACAAAGGCAATATTTGGAATCAGACAAATTCCCTTTGACAGACCATAGGCTCATTTTCTGAAATGAAGCATCCTTATAGGACAAGACATGGAAATATCTTCTAAAGTCTCCATATTCAGAAAGCAGGAATTATCTTTTCAAGATACGTTAACTGAATGATAGGTCCCACACCCACCTAACCAGAACACACGCCAATTTTCCACTCAAGTTTTCTAGCACCACGAAAACTACACTAAAAATAAGACTACAAATATATAACACGGTTACATGTATATCACAGGTATTCCCAAATCTTTAATTTCTCATTTTAGTTTTTGGCATTTTGAACATAAATGTCTCATTAAAAAATTATAAGCTTTGGGGCTGACCCGGTGGCACAAGCGATTAGGTGCACACGCTCCACTTCGGCGGCCCAGGGTTCGCCAGTTCGGATCCCGGGCATGCACCGACACACCGCTTGTCAAGCCATGCTGTGGTGGCGTCCCATGTAAAGTGGAGGAAGATGGGCACAGATGTTAGCTCAGGGCCAGTCTTCCTCAGCAAAAAAAAAAAAAAAAGCAGAGGATTGGCATCGGATGTTAGCTCACACACACAAAAAAATTTATAAGCTTTCTCCTCATCCTCAAAGCCACCCACACAGTCACACAGAATTATACACACCTACACACATATACATGCACGAACATGCACAAACACACATCTAGATACACACATGTACACAGGCACCACTCTCTCACTCATGTCTTGGATTTTAAATGGAGACTAACACAAAGTCAGTAGAATGCTTTACTCTTACGGGGCCTTGGCTTTTAAGTGGACATTGCAAATCTAGCATTCTCTCTCTTATTAGCCTCAGTTTCCATAGATTGAGGCCAAACATACTTTAACTTTTTCTAGCTTCAAGAGTAACGAAATAGATAAATTTTTGTCTAACATGGCTTTGTGTTAACCCCTTGATTATTGTACCACTTCTCTGTGCCTAACCAAATCCTATCTGCCAGTCAGGACTAGCTCAAGTGTGATTCTGATGAATCCTGCTCTCACGCCCACATTTAAGGTGCTGGGAATAGGTTGCACTACCTAGTCTAGCATAGCTTACTGTCATATGATTTTCTAAGAATTTCATGTTTCTGACATTTTTCTTTCAAAGATAATTGATTGCATCCCTCAGTTTACCCATTGTCCTGGCACAGAACTAGGTGTACTGTAGGGATTCAATATTGAACAAAGGAAATCCATTATTTCAGAAAAGTCAGTATCCTAATTTGATAATTTGAAGATTAATGCAGATATCAACAATTAGTGAACAGAATCTACAAACTTTAAAATTATAAATTTGAAGGTAAAGGATGACTTTGTAACATAATATTTTGCTACAAATAAAATGAGTTACACCTTTGGAAAATACTAACATTTCAATTATCAAACACATATATGGTTGGTCAAAACAAAGAATTTCACGAGTAATTTTTTAATATTTTGCAAAGGGTTATGTTTCATCAATTAATTTATGCTTCCTCACTTTAAAAAAAGTAAAGAACAGAAAAACTATCACCACATTATTTATCTCAGTAAACTTGAAGATTTAAATTTTGATAACGGGCTCAGTACCTAGATCATTGTTAAATGTTGACAATTTTTAGATATCTTATTGGACTGGGAATTCTAAAGAAAGCTTTCAAAATATTTTGCTTTTATTTCATTAAGTCCCTTTCTGGTTTTGAAAATAAAAAAAAATATTAAGCTAAATGTTCCACCTGATTTTAACTATTAAGTGAATATAGATGCTGCATTCAATGCTTTCAAATTTCAATAGATTGCGTAACATTTAGGGGAAGATGAATTAACAGTGAAATTATTTGTTTTTAGACAAGAGCCATTTTCTTTTTATAAACTCAAGTCCTGATGAATGATATATTTATTACTAGAGACAAAGTTTCTTAGAAATTACCATAAAGTGGGAAATATTGCTTTACTTTTTTCTATCACAGAAACAAAAATAAAATATAATGCACTGCTTTGCTTAGGAGGTTTTAGCATCCTTGTCCACATACTGTAAAACTTTTCTTGGATATAGCTTTCCTCTATTCATTTTTGCTATTTGATTCATTTTTATTTTATCTTAAAAGTCAACGATCTTTATAAAAATATTTTATAAAAATCAGAAACAGAAACTCATATATTGTATTAAAAATATAGTTGTTGGATCACTATTAACATCTTAATATAGGCCCAAATACGTATATAGTTATAATTTTTCCAATTATGTCACTATTAAAAATGATGCACAAAGCTATATTTCTCAGTAATTCCCTTGTTTACGTGCCTAGGTAACCCATAATTCTCTTTTGAAAATACAAAAAAAAAAAAAAAAGACCAAAAAACAAACCTGAATCATGTAGACAGTATTTAATAATCTTTTATGTTCTCACTGACGACCCCATTTTGAATTTGGCAATTTAAGAAATAAACTGTTAACTTCCTCTGGACTATCGTTGCATGCTTTATTAGAACTATATTTTAATTATTTACCCTATTAGAGAACATGGGAGAACATAGGCTGTATGTTTGACAATTTTGTTCTTGAAAGAAAATAGTAATAAAATATGTCCTCATAACACACCTTAGCTATTAAATATTGGCTATAGACTTGGGTCAGGGAATTAAAAGTCATAGTTAGTACAATTTTACCAGTTTGCATTGGCTTTGTTTTCACTTAAACATTTTTCATGAGATTTAAGTATATAATCTAACAAGAAGCCAAGAGTCTGGAGATCTCTAAGGTGTATAAAAGTACTAGATTTCAAGTACAAATCATTCTGCCGCAGAGAATTCTAGATCCTGGCCCCTTTCTTTCTTCTCTAGCTGTAATCCTTTCCTGCATGATCTCATTTGGTCTCTTAAATTTATTGTTAACTTTAGGCTTATTATACACACACACACACAAATATATATTTTTTTTCAGCCTTAGGTCCCAGACCTCTGCATTCCATTCTCTACCAGACGTGCTTATTTGAATGTTGTAAGTGGATACCTGATTTTATTTTCTGCCTGACTAGAGTGCCTTCCCCCTGATTTTTAGTAAAATTATTCTTTTACTTTTGGAAACTCCCTAAGTAAGGCGGCACAGTAAACTTAATAACTCACGTTTGCCACCACAAAGGAGAAAAGGTGATGATCTTAGCAAGGTTAGCAAGGTTAATCATAGTTTCTTTCTTTGTATACTCATCAAAATCAGTATTGCGATAGGTTTTGTTAAAATCAATCAAATGTGTCTTACCAACTATACCAGTATTACACCAAATAATGGTTACAAACAAGAGTAATGTTAGACTAAAATAATTACAAAATAAATCAGTAGTATTTTCTCAGCATTCTTAACAAAATCAGCACTTGCCTATATACTAAATGCTGTCATGGATTGCAGTATAAATCAAGGGCTGACTCCAGTTTACTGTAGATTTCCAAGTCTCCTGAGGGCATATCCATATGCTTTGTTTCATACTGCAAAATTGTATTGCGGTGTTCCCATTGTGTTTTATCTTTAAGTACTGCCTATCTTTCCCCATCACTAAAATCCTAGTAAGTTAAATAGCTTTCTAATCTCAACTTACTGCACTATTTGGTAAATCTGTTTTGTGTTTATTTGTGGGACTTTGGCAGTTAGAGAGCACCTGTGCAAATTATACTTTCCATTTGGAAATTCTCATAGAATTCATGAAAGGGACCATAATTCTTCCGTAAGCTTATTCCTTGTGCTTTCACAAGACCCTACACCATTGTCTTTGAGCTACCTTAGTTCCTTCTGGAGGATCACACTTATTAGCCCCTTTTGGGTCAGTGCACATTTTCTGTTCCATCTTTCTTCTTTAGCTACTGTTTAACTATTTGTTATCTGCTATCCATTATTTTAAAACATAGCATGTGTCTAGGATGTTTGTCATCCTGTCTCTTTCTCCTGAAAGACTCTTTTAAGTGTCGATTATGAGCCAATAAGTCTTTTTCCTCAGAATGCCTCCTTTCATTAAAGGCAAATGTGGTTTTCATAAGACATCTAGATCTGTGCCAATTTGTCCAAACACTATTAGAGCATTTTGACCAATGTTGGTTTATTCAACAAATATGCTGTTGTCATTGAGTGCTTATTGAGTATATTTTGAGAATAAATTTTGGACCACAAAAATACTTTTTAAAATTCAAAGTTCCCTTAGAGACATTCTGTAGTGGCTTGCCTACAATGTTTAGGGAGGTGTAGATTAATGGTTCCTCCTGGTTTATCTGGTTACACAGCTGGCTTTAGCTACGTGACCAGTTGGATATGAGACTCCCCAGTATATTTATGCCAGAGTGCCTGCTCCCTGAAACTGAGATATGTCTTACTGACCTCGGTGGTTCACAATCCAAAGACAAAGAACATTCTGTCTGGCTGAGAAAGGACTCTGATGGGCAGTGCTTGGCAGTCTGTTGGTAGGTCTGTTATTGCCTGCTCACTCTTTCTTCTGCTGTGCTATATGGGTATTAAAACCTTGAATATATAAAACATGTGTCCTTTCAATTAATGTACCCAGAGTAAACAATGTAAAATTCTGGTGACTGGTTTCAGACATAGTTTGAACCAAGAACTTGAACATCTCTCTTGATCTTTCAAGTTTTGAAGCAATCTCAGAAAAACAGAAATATCTATCTCTGTACCTTATCCTATCCAAGAAAGATTAGAATGATTTTGAGTTCCCAGGAGAGTGATATATAAGTAATAGACATTCACAAATATACTTGAGTTTGAATATCCCAAAAAGCTTCCCATAGGTATCTTCAGTGATCATTGCGACCTTGTTTGGAACCCCTTTTCTCCTGTGTGGTGTGAAATATTGGTTATTAGATTTATTGTCCTAACTGGTCTTGGGGGAGTGTCCCAGAGTGAAACAGAAATTTTTTTTCTAGAGATCAGGGGAAAGATATGCTAGGCAGGCAGAAAAGAAAAACAGAAATAGAAAAGTGCATATCTGCTACATGGTCATGTAGAATACGAGATATAAGGGTCTAAGACTATCAGTGGTAAGTATATAAGCCCATCATGTCCTACATAAACTGACAATTGTTTCAACTTTCTGAGTGTTCTTTCCCTTCGTTGTTACCTTGAATCCACAATAGCATGGTCTACAGAAGTTAGGGTATACACTATTATGACAAATATGGCACACAACAGATATTTGGTCATATTTCACAATAGATCATCATCTAGTTTAATAATCACACAGTGGCCTGTAATTTCGTTGATGAACAAAGTCTTTTGCATGCATTTGTGAGGCAACAGTTTCCGCATGTTACCTCCCAAAAGAGTTTTTCTGTAATAGATGAAACCTACAAAATGAGAACCAAAAGAAAAAAACAACATCGGAATTATTCCAAGCGTTAATGCACATGGTAATATTAATGCCATTGAGATATATCACACAAATAACTCCAGGTTGAGAGTTTGTGAGCCTTATTTTTTTTGGTTTATAATGACTGCAAAGAACAAGTTTGAAGAGCAACAATGAAATGTGTTGAAAATTTGACAATGTTAGATTAATTTTGGTGGATTTACTCGTAAGATGGAAAAAAGATTGGCGAATAATTTTCTGCAAAATGTTACATGGATGATATACAGAAGGACGGAAATTAGAATTTAATTTTTCTTCATTAAAATAATAGTGAAATCATTATCTTTTAAGGGAGAAGGTAGACCAAAAACCCTATGTCATGGCAGGTTTAAAATCGTGATCAATTCAAGTAAATATTGATTATTATGGGAAATATATTTGGCCAGTGGAAATTAAAATTGATGACTGTAAATACATCAGTCCAAATTGTTTCTCTTTATAAATGACTTATACAATTAAAAGCACAGACAGAATTTTTTTTTTTAACTGCTTCTTACAGCCACTAAGACCCATGCTGGACATTCAGCTTCAAATAAAGGGAGATTTCTGCAGGCCAAGACCCTCACCCTTAACAGCATCTGCAAATACACCAAATCATCACAAGAGGTACAAAGTATTATTGGCTTTTCTCCTTTTTGTGTAATCCATTTATTGGCTTCATTTCCATCGGCAATCATTCCTCTTCTTTCTATTTATCATTTGTTTTTACCCAGATCTTCTCTTCTAGGGTAGGACTGTAAGGTCAGCAGAAAGACTGATCCATAGAATTGGCAGGATTTAAGTCTGGCTAATCCAGAAAATGCTAATATAGAAAACAAATGCATGTAGTTTAATATGGGTTTATGTCGCAACTATGAGAGTCCTATCGGACAGAAATGTCCACTAAACTTCTTAAATGTATCTCATCAAAAACAAAACTCTGAGTTTTCTCTGAAAAATCCCTCCTTTCTCAGTCTCCCTCATCTCAATAAATGGTATTATCCCCTAATTAGTTCCTTAAGCCAAAAACCTATGAATCCTTTTTGATTCCTACATTTCTTCAGGAACCACACCAGATATATTAGAAAAGCTCCTCAGTCCAGCCTACAAATATAACTAAAATTCATCACTTCTCTTGTGGTCCCCTGCCGATACTGACATTAGAGTGGAAACTCATCGAACATATTAATTAGAGTGGAAAAAAATTATAAATAACGGACAAATAACATATAGGGAAACAAAATAATTTCAGATTGTGACAAGTTTGGTGAGGAAAATAAAGAGTGATGGAGAAAATAACAAGTATGCTTCTTTGTGCAGATAACAGTTGGGCGTAGCTTGTGAAAAGAGTTCCAGAAAGAGGTAATAGCAAGTGCTAAGTTGCGAAAATGTGGTCAGATTAGATGGAGTTCACCAAGAAAGGGGGAGAAGAGTCTGAAGTAAGACAGGGCAGCAGGTGGAAGCCAGATCAAGCAGACCCTGGGGAGCCTGTTAAAGAGTTAAGATTTTATTCTAAGAATAATGATAACGCATGGAAGAATTTTAAGCATTAACATAATATGATCTGATTGACGTCAAATTTCCAAAAACATAAATGGCTACATATTTACGTGTGTTCACACGTGTGTGTGTGTGTGTAATGCTTAAAGTTATGTGTTTACATATATATATACAGTTTGTCAAACTTCTTCCAAGACCCTTAAAACATTCTGTGCATTTCTGTTATTTCTTCCCATTCTCTGATGAGCTTGGAGGTTACTTGCTTTAGACGACATTCCTACAGCATGGAGGAAGCTCACCAGTCCAAAATCAAACTACATATAGCCAATAAATAACTCTATAGGGTTAAGTCACTGAAAATTTATGGTTGATTTGTTATAAGCACATATTCTAGCCTGACTGTGTTCATGCAGAGTCCCCAATCCACTACATGTCTTAATGACTTTACTCCTTTTGATTATCTCGCTCAGAAAGTAAAAAGTTTATTTGATATTTCTTGTTCTTCCTACTTAGCATTCATATTTAAATGCTTAGTTCAAACCCCTGTTCCTTTAGAAAGCCTCCAATAAGCTCTCAAGTTAAGGTAAGAGTTAGCTTCTCATTTTTAAACTTATTTTTTCTTTTTTTATTGTTGTGGTAAGAGCACTTAACAAGAGATCTATCCTCCTAAAAACATTTTAAGTGCACATGTGGTATTGTTAACTACAGGCACAATGTTGTACAGCAGATCTCCAGAACTTATTCATCTTCTATAACTGAAACTTCATACACGTTGGAGAGCAGCTCCCCATTTCCCTCTCCCCCTAGCTCCCAGCAATCACTATTCTACTTTCTGCTTCTATATGTTTTGCAAGAGACAATACTCTTAGCATCTGCCAGAATTTAGATAAATTATCAATTTATTTGTCTACAGCAGCCATTAACTCCAGGGCAGGGCACAAGTCAAAATCTTAAAAACAAACTTAAGGTGAACTCTGCTTCTGACCATGAGGGAATAAGTGGGAATGGACTAGCCTGTCTTAGTAGAAAACTGGAAAAGTGGATAAAATATATAAAACAAATATTTTCACATATTAGACATAAAAAAAAAGGACTCTGATTCCTAAGACAAGGGAAACAAGAAGGTAATTTCTATAATTGCCCTGGATTTCCTCCTGGAAGCAGTTTTGGGTTTATGGTACAAGAAGGGGAAAGTTTGACTTGAGGGAACAGAGATCAGAGTTCAGGGAGAATTAGAAGCTGGAATTTGTGAAACAGAGGCTGTAGGGAGAAGGAAATGGGGAGTTGTGGTTTAATGGGTATAGGATTCCAGTTTTGCAGGATGAAAAAGTTCTAGAGATCAGTTGCACAACAATGTGAATATGCTTAACAATACTGAATTATACACTTAAAATGGTTAAGAAGGCAAATTTTATGTTATGTATATTTTACCACAATTAACAAAACAACAGCATAGAACAAGAGGAAAAAAAGAAAACCTTCGACAGATGGAACAAATATAAAATGTAAGTAAGATGGCAGTTTTGAACCCAACCATATTGGTTAAGTAAATTGAATATAAATGGTGTAAACGCTCTGATTTGAAGGCAAAGATTGCCAGACTAAATAAAATAGCAAGACCCAACTAATGCAATTAAATATTTAAAAAAAAAGATCAGTTAAAAGTAAAAGAATCGAAAAAGATGCATAATTCAAACAGTAAACACAAGAAGGATGCTCCGAGTCCTCTTCCAAGCTCACTGATTTTTGGCAGAATTTGGTTCTTTGCTGTTATAGAACTGAAGTTCCAATTTTCATGCTGGCTGCTGGTCACGAACTGCTCTTATTCCTAGAGTTGCCCCAGCGTTCCTTCCACATGCCCTCTCCATAGGCGGTAAGTTGACAATATGGTTGTCTGTTTCTTCAAGACCATCAAAAGATTCTCTCTCTCTCTAAATCTCTCTGACTTCTGTCTCTGACTTCTCAACTGTCTTTTAAAATGCTCTCACCTGATTTCAGGCACATTCAGGACAGTCTTCTTTGACTACCTTAAGGTGATTAGGGACTTTAATCACATTTGAAAAATCCCTTCATCTTTGTCTCATAACATAACCTAATCATGGGAGTGATATGTTATTATACTCTCACACAAATGGAAAGGATTATATGTGCGCCATATAAAGGATGTATGTGTACAGTAGAGGTCAAGAATCATGGGAGTCATCTAAGGATTCTGCTTACCACAATTATTATGTTTATCTTCTGGTCCTGATTAGGTTTACTCTTTTCCCCTTTCTCTGTATATGCCTCCTTTGTGTTCACCAAATCTTAAACTTCTTTTGGAGGAGGCTGGGGAGTTAAATTTCGTAAGAAACCAATGTTAGATTTGAAAGAAGAAAGTACCTAAAGTTTAGTAAGTGGGTTAGGGATAATAAATGTAAAGATGGTAAATAAAACAGCAAATTCTCTAAAACATGTCAATGTTCCTGAAATTTATAATAATGCTTACTAGCCCAAACCACTTTGGTCTTATGTGTTATTGAAAAATGGTGTATGGACTGGAAAGTACAAAATTTTTAAGATTATTCTTATACCAGATAGATTAAAGATGGGGAGAGGGACAACTGGACAATTTCCAATCTCCCCATTCTCCTACTTCCATTTATAGGCCAACCCGTTTCTCTTTTGGAACATTCTCCCTTCAGGACTGCTGTCTCATATGCCAAATGCAATGATAATGGAATTGAATCTCAGATCTTCTGGGTACCCTGGCTCCTTTGTATCATGCATATGGAGACTAGGGGATAGAAGGGGACTTGAAGAGGAGTGCTCAGAGGAGTTGGGTCTCATAGTATCTTGTGTACAGGGTGAATATAACTTGAACTGGAACTTGTTTTTTTTTTTTGCTGAGGAAGATTCGTCCTGAGCTAACATCTGTTGTCAATCCTTCCTTAATTTTTTTTGTATGTGGGACGTTGCCACAGCATGGTTGACGAGTGGTATAGGTCCACACCCAGGATCCAAACCTGCAGCCACTGAAGCATGCAAACTTTAACCACTTGGCCACAAGGCTGGCCCAAACTGGAACTTTTCAAAAGAGCTACCCTGTCTTCCCCTGTGTGTCAGAGCAAGGCTAGTTTTCTATTGGTCCATGTCACCACATGTTATATCAGAAGTTATAACTTATTATATATCCCTGAACTTAGTGAAAGACTCCCATTAAAACTGATTTTTATTTTCTATTCACCATTTAGATACTATCTAGACTGAAGAATTTATATGATAGTATATAATATTTTTAGGCTCTTTCTATTGAATTTAACTCACTCATAATTTTAAATACTAGCTCTTCCCTCTTCTTACTTATTATACCCTCTACTCCTTCTTATACATTGGTTCATTTTTTATGACTTCAATAATTCTGTCACTTTTATTCTTTTTTTCTTCCCTTTTTGATTCATCTTCCTTATTATAGCTTTTCCTTCAATTTGTTGCCTTTTATTACCGCTATCCCATCCATTTGATGAATATACCTCTTTTTCCTCTGGTTTAGACTTTTATTGGAGAGTTTGTATACTTTCGGAGATGTCTCTCCTAAGACAAGGGTTTACTTTGAATAAGAAATAGGCAATTTCGTTTTCCAGCTCTTTTATGAGACTCACCCACATTTTTATTGATCCAAGTCAAAGGTGGACCTCACACATATATCATAAAACTTCATGATCCAAATCTCATCATTGGAATCACTAATTATTTATTGAATGCATACTTTGTGCCTAGCACTGAGTTTTTAAGTCTAGGAGACTTAAAAAAAAAAAAAAAAGGTATGAGCTTCTCTCCTTTCATGAAATTCGCCATTTTATTTGAGAAAAATGAAGAAAGCTAGTCATATACCAAAACAATTTGAGATTCATTTAAGTGTTTAGGTGATTATTGTGGAGATTATAGGTCACAAAAAATATTTATAAAAGGAGAAAATAGCTACATGTCACAAAATGGAAATATCACAGCCAGAATCAACTAAATAAATGTTCCAATGCAACTAAAACAATGAGAAAAGAAATGCATCAAATGGAAAATTTAGAGACATTCCTTACTGGAAGCATGGGAATAGGCTGCAGATAAACATTCAAAGATTTTCTCAGGCCTTTAGTTTTGTAAAGGACATTTGATTTATTCCAATATCTTTACATCATTTCCCTTGATTCAATTTATTCTCAAAGAGAACCCAGATACTGAAGAATAAAGGAAGATAAAGAAATCAGAAATGCTTACCTGGGCCAAAGAGACAGGTGGACATTTTGTGAGTACCTGGGAGATCTATTAATATCAAAAAGGACACCGAATGTAACGTGGTATTCCTCCTGAGAGTGCTGCAAGCAGATCGTCCAAAATCTTTAATAAAAATATGGAAATAACACACACAATCACACACACAAGTAACACACACACTCGTTATCACTATCTACACACAGACTCCCACACACCTATACTAACAGCACAGATTACACACACATATACACACTGCACACCACACACACAGACACTAAAACCTACGCTAGACACCACACATCACACACTTGCCCCTTAATCCCAAAGAGATCAAATAACTAAGTTCAAAATCTACACTTCCTCCCGGTTGTAGATGAAAAGTCAGTCGTTTTAGAAAGTCAAGTAGATAATTTTCACCAAAAGTGCATTAATACTTTTTCAAAGAAAAAGTATTTTATTTTCTGTATATATTAAAGAGGTAGGTCTAAAGTGTTAACCATTTCTTTTATTATTGTGATTTTTAAAATAGATCTGTACCCTAAGTATCTGGATCAATAGAAAGAGGACACTTTGAAATAAATGATACACGCAGGTACTCAGTCAGTCAGAAAAAAGAAGTCTTATTAAACAGATAAATATCAGATACCACGTTTTCATGGTTGAGAGCTTTAAAAAGCTGTTAGGTCAGGAAGGAATTTATAAGCTATAACTCTGGCATAGCAAGTTATTTTTTCATTGTACCTTAAAGGCCAGAAGAGTTAATGGAAGTCTTAGAGAGTTGTTTAGGCAGTAAAAGAAGTTCAGGTCAAGAATTCCTAGGTGCCAGCCGAAGGGCAACTCTTAGTCTCTTTAACAGCAGTTTCCCAGTTATCGTGGCCATACCATGAAACTGAGTCCTCACCCAGGCAGCTTAGATTAATTGACTGCAATCTAGGATATACTGTCAGCAAATAAGATCTCACTTCCCAGAATTTCCCAAACTAATATGAGCATAAGAATCATCTAGAACATCTTAAATACGTCAAGGCCTAAGAGTTTCTGATTCATTTGATCTGAGTTGATCACAGAAATATTTATAACATGTTCCCAAGGTAATTCTTAAAACCAGGCAAGTGTGATCACACATGAAATAGCTGTTATCAGGTGTTGAGCAAAAGAATTATGAAATTAGTATTTTTACCTAAAATTCCAGCTCTGGCTATTCTCTCTGTGCTCATTTCTGTCCTACTGCATCCTTCACTCATTTTTTTACTTCTTTCAGTGTTGGTCTGACTGTTGATCTGATAGATTGTCAACAGCCTCTCAGACTCACAAAGTTATTATCAAGCTATCTTTAAAAAAATCAACTGAAATTTGATAATACTGTCTTATGAATCCAATGAACTCTCACTAGATGACTATAAAGATGAAAGAGAATAGTGATCACAGTCAAAACTCTTGGAGATTGGAGCATATAAGGATATTTATCATTATTTTTGTCTGTCCAGTATTTTATTCCCTACTCTACATTTAGGAAATACCTCACCTTATCAGATAGAGACTGGCTCCCACTATAGATGCAGAGAGTTACCTTTTTAGCCAACTTCTTATAATGAGGTCCCAGGCACATGAATGAGGACTCTCCAGTCAGATCCACCACTGCAGTGCGTGGGTGATAGTGGCCACAGAGGTGGTGGCTACATCCTGCTTCCAAAAGTGTCAGGGACATAGGTTCTAGCAGCAGCATCTATGTAGTGTGTGCAGTGGTACCATTTCCCAGCCTCTGGGGTAGACCTCACTAGGTAGTAATGGAAGGAACGTACTGCTCAAGCTTCAGGAGCAAAGATGTAGATTAGTACTTTCCTTCTCAACTTAATTTCTCTCCTTCTCCTAGAACCTCACACTTTTCTGAGACATACAACCTTTGTCGTTTGCCCTCTGATAAATCTTATAATTGGTTACCCAAAGGTAAATTAGGCTTCAATGCATTGTATGCAGCAAACCATAAGGGCGAACAAGTTCTCAGTTTAAAAAGAAAAACTATGTTTTCAAGTGACAAACTGATAAAACAATAGGCAATGAAAGAGAATTAACTATTGATGTTATTACTGTTAATAACATTTTTTAGTTTTTCCAAGTGTTATTTACATATATACATCATATTGATTGTCTATAGTATTCGGGTTCATTAAAAAATTGTCAGATCATTGTTTATGTTTTTTCCTTAAAAAAAATGGGTCACAGAAAGTTTCTGGGTGCTTCAAAGAATATAGTGTTGTTTTTCAATTCTCATTCCAACTTGATTTCAATTTAAATTAAAAAGACATCCAACTTGGCGAAGCCTAAAAATGTATTCAGGAGAAATATTCAGTAACAACAAATTGGCTATGCTGATTCTAGTCCCTAAAGTTATAAATATAGTAGTCATAGGAAAAACTTTTAATATTCACTCTTGACCTTCTGAAGGGTAAAACAAAAAGCCAGCATCACTGGCATACTCATGGATTTCCATGTTCTGCCCACCCGACAGATAGCTTTGTGTGTTGAGGCAGTGCTCCAAGTCTTAATACTGAGGTCTCCTGGCCCAGTGTCTACTGTGTGGGCTTGATAGAAATAAACAAACTAGCTTATGTTGTCCCTATACTGTTGACTACAAACAACGTTTATTTGTTTGAATGTGTCCTGAACCAAATTAAAAAACACCACAGGTTATGGTGGTAGTTGATATTAGCGCCACGTTGGATAATAATCCTTTTCTTTACAGCAACATATTTGTTGGAAAACGTGATATGGTCAAATGCACACAGGAGACTATGAGATGAAATTATCTTCCAATTTAGGAAGACTGTGGAATATAAAACGATGTATATACAAGGAGCTGCTCTCACTAAGCAGAGCTCTGCTAACCTGAGGGAATCCAGAGAAGAGAACAAGTTTTACTGAATGAGATGAGTCTCTGCATTTATATAATAATTCACAGGTGATTTCCTCTGTGATTGCTTTATAAAAACTCTTAAAATGGTTCCATTTTGTTTTTATTATTACCAATAATATTTTTATTATTATCAATAAGGGAAAACAAACACTTTCCTTTGTATGAAAAATATTGTTTTGTTTGTAGATCAGATTCCTTTCACATAGTTTCTATTGTTACCTTTAGTTATTACTATGGTAGGCTTATTGTTGTATAGATATCCTGGTAGTAACAGATGATATTCCTATTTAGCAATGATTCCTATTCCTTTTTAAAATTTTCTTTCTTCCTTTCTTCATTGCACTAATAATGGATCAGATTCTATGGAGCAAACAAATGAGTTGGACTCAATTTCTACTTACTCAATGGCTTAGTAAGACAGGCACTGTAAGGTTTCTGGGGTAATAGAGACAATTTAACAGGTTATTTAAACTTAAATGAAGGAGTTTGTCAAGCTGTGTAATACTTTCTTTATCTCCAAGTCCCTGTACCAGGGACCTGCTTGAATGCTCCCATCTCATTGGGCTGAGTGGCATTCTTTGTCATTTGCCATGAGAAAGCGATTGGCTCACTTTTGAGCATGAATAATTTGTAAACCTCTATTAGGAGAGCTCGCTACTTCAAACTTGAGGTAATTTATATGTTATAACAAGGCAAAGTGAATTTACACGATATGGTCTTTAGTTTGTATAACTTGGACCTGTCCAGGAGATTGCTTGCATGCTTGTTGCTTTGTAATATCTTTATTAAAGAATAAAGAAAGCTTCCCAGTGAAATGAAAAAAGAAACATTATGGTCGGGTGTTATCAATGTCGAACAATCATGGGCACAGAGTAGAGTCAGCAGGAGGAGGCGAAGTGGTGACCAGGTCTTATTTGTGGAGCTCAACAGAAGTCCCCGCTGGGACAAAGGATGGGGAGTGATTACCTATTCTGCTTAGACCTTGGAAGCCATTTGAGGAGAGAAAGCCCACCACCAGAGACTTGAAAAACTACTGCCAATTATTATCTGATTTTTATTTAATTAAACTTGCATACGGAAATAAAGAGATTTTACTGAAAATTCCTTTCGATTAATGTCTATCTCTGGAGTTTAAAACTTTCATTTACTGCTTTTGATTAAGTTGTGGCCTGGCAAGGAACAAGTAGTCTGTCTTGCTCTTTGGCCAAAAATATACCTATATATGCAATTTGTTTCTGAATACCTAGGGATTTCCTGAAAGTGGGTAATGTTAAGCTGGGGGAAAAAAGATATTTTAATTTTTTGGAAGAAAGAAAGGAACGTGCTTGACTACAGAATACTCGACTAGTTTGGTCCCCTGATCTCACTGGATTGGTCTCCATTGTTGTTTTCTTTTTATGTACCTCGTTTGCCCCATCATCTCTCTTTTTTCTTCATCATTAGACACTGAATTTCTTCCTGCAAGTTGTGGTTCCATATGTTCCACATATATAATATGTGGCATATTATATAAATATTAACTTCAGGTTTGTCCATGAAACCCTCACCAAATTTTGTGTTTGTGTTAGTATATGTTAACATATTCTCTCTCTCTCTCTCTACATATATATATATATAAAATTCTTATGTAGATGTAATTTTTCCTACGAACAGTGTCAATATTTTTCATCAGATTTTCAAATAGGCTCAGAAACAAGAACAAAATTTTAAATAATTCCTGTGAGAAATTGTGAGGAATCAATACGTCATCTACCCTTATAACTTAAAAATGAAAGAAACGATATCTGCAATTGAAAATTAAGCTTGAAGAGCAGCATTAAATGTATACACTTGGAAACATAATCTTAAAGAAATAGAAAATTTCCCCGGCCGGAATACGACTTAATGACGTTTTTTCAGATGTAGAAAAAGAATATGTCTTTTGAAAGGGACTTGGTCAAGTAGGCAAATATTGAGTGTGCTCATCCATTCACTGTCCAAGACCCTGGACTGAAGAACTCCATGCCCTAGATGCTAATGTAGAAATGGATGTGAGCAGAAGCCGTAGGCTACACTTTGCGATTAAACACTTGACTCATGAAATTAACTTCACTTTGCAAAAAACGTCTTTGTCACTAAATAATTTCACCAGTGGTTATTCTTATGTAGTAATCAGTGTTCTGAACAATATTAGTTTCTTAAACCTGTAGAAGCTGAGGGCCATTCTGATTAAGAATTCACAAAGTTTAGTCTCACCTTCAGGGAACCAAAGATAGCCCGCCACTTTAGGCAAAAGCCTGGCATTCTGGAACTTATTTCAAATGCTAGACTCTCCTTGAGAGTAAGCTTCTTATAGTAGTTTCATATGATTTATACCCTTGCTTGTGCATTTATTCACTTAAACATTCAACAAATATTTATTGAGTGCCTACCACAGTGAATAGGTATTGAGGATACAAAATTGACTAAATAAAATATATGTGGTCTGTGGGCATGGCGCTTACAGTCTTTCCTTCTCCGTTTCTTTTTGTCCCTGTCAAAGAAAAAAGAATAAATAAGTGTGATTGTATTTAAATAGTCCGCTCTGATTATTTGTAATCTAAAGGGGGAGGGTAAATGAAATAATTACATCAGTTTTGTTTATATTGAATACTATCTAGGCAAATATACTTTGATTAAAGAAACCAAAATAATAGCTTTAAGTGTTAATTTTGTGTGTCTGTGTATGTGAGGAAGATTAGCCCTGAGCTAACATCTGTTGCCAATCCTCTTCTTTTTGCTGAGGAAGATTGGCCCTGGGCTAACATCCATGCCCATCTTCCTCTACTTTATATGTGGAACGCCTGCCACAGCGTGGCTTCATAAGAGGTGTGTAGGTCTGTGCCTGCCCGCAATCCTCAGGCCACTGAAGCGGAGGGCGCGAACTTAAGCACTACACCACTGGGCCGGCCCCTTTAAATGTTACTTTTTAATGGATTTTCCAAAATGCAAGATCCATTGGCAAAGCACAGGAACTCTAAAATGTAATTTGGAACAAATGTTATGAAATCCTTCTTTCATACAAATAGTTTCTAAAATACACTGGATTAAGAAATGAAAAAATATAAGCAATAATTGATCCAAGTAAGTTCAGGTTAACAAAAAAATGTAATTATATATTCCGATTGTTTAACACATCATAAGTACTATTTAACTAGACAATTTTTATATTTGTAAAATTATTCTTTATAACCTTTGAATCTAAAGTTCAAAGAGAGAGACGGCTGTTAAAGAATGAATAATAAAATTAATGCCCTTCCCTTGATTATTCTAGTTCTTGGTTATTAAGATCGTTATTATTTCATTATTATTTTAAAAAGCTTCTATAATTTACTCATCGACCTACTAAATACACAAAAAATACGATAAAAACATTTCAGATCAGATTCCACGGAAAAATTATTCTGCATTAATATCCATATTTACAGAAGCACTTTTGATTCACCTTTTCTGTACGTAACATATCACCTCCTTGACCAATATAAGAAGTGCCACCATTAATTTATATCAAATTCTATTCCATCCTTTCTATTGGACTTCTTGAGTAAATAATTTAAAATATTTTTATCTCATAATATTTCAAAAATTATTTTACATTATATTTGCCACTTTTATTTTAACCATGACTCAACATTAATTATGTGATATGCTATTTCAGAAGTGCCATTTGGATAGTCCTAAGCATTTCTATTGAGATCATTCTGGCGAAGATACGTTTCTATTGTTGCACAGATAGCCAGTCAGCCTAGTTCAAGTCATTGCAAATCACTACTTTGAAAATATAATCCTGGGAGCATTCTCTCTTTGTGTTCTCACTAAACTCTTTTAAATTCTCTATTTCTTTATGAAGGATTACTGACCAAAACAAATTATCCGGTGAGGGTTTGTGTGTGTTATGCATTCATTGTTCTTTCTGCACAGCGCCTTGATTACCGGATAAATATTGGTTCCTGTCTTCCCTGAGCACCTTTCATCCTCCGCAGTATAATTTTATGTTAAGGTTTAGAGACGCCACAATTGAATAGCATAAATCTACTCATTATATCATTTAAGCTTTGACTTTCTATTGCGACCTGTGGGAAAGGCCTTCCCTACTCTGCAGTCTAAATTTAAAATCTAGAAATACGACCAGATGTTCTCATTAGGCATTAAATGAATATCATACATGTATATCATTTCTTCCTTACACATAATATGCCCTGCAATTTTAGTTTTAATTAAATATGGATTTTCTTACTTAGCTCATTCTCCAGATAGCTACACTAACTGTAGTAATATTCTCAGTATTCTCCAATGCCACTGAATTTTTATAGAGTCAATGTATCATTGTGAAACCTCAGCTAGAAATGTACGACATTTGTGATCTCTTCACACAAAGTGAAAGGTCCTAAAATAAAACATTCCCTTCAAAATCGAACCCTTTAAGTATTACTAGCATGAGAAAGAATTCGTGAGATTTATAAAATGTATATATTACGATTCAGACCAAAGGAGAATATTTGTCCATCTCCTCACAGGTATTCTTAAAATATGTTCTAGTATGAATGTAGTGACATAAAACTTGTTCAGGCTTCAGTGTAAGACTTCAAGGTACAGAATGAAGGAAACCCTAGTTCATGGAGATACCTCCAGTCATTCATTTTTTTCCTAAAGTAGTTACTGAGCATCAAGTAGTTACTGTGCTGAGACTTGGGTTACAAAATTCAAGGACACATGTACTGCCCCTTTTGTGCAAACAGGCAAAACAAATAGACAAAGATTATAATCATGACTAACGTAGATGCATGTGCAAAGTACTAAAGAAGTTTCACAGAGGAGGTTAAACTGGTTAAAACATTTTGATGGGGCCGGCCCGGTTGCGTAGTGGTTGAGTTTGTGTGCTCCGCTTGGGCGGCCCAGGGTTCAAGGGTTCAGATCCCAGGCGAGGACCTACGCACTGCTCAGCAAGCCGTGCTGTGGCAGCATCCCGTATACAAAACAGAGGAAGATGGGCACAGAGGTTGGCTCAGGGCTAATCTGGCTCAGCAAAAAGAGGACAGCTGGCAACGGATGTTAGCTCAGGGCCAATCTACCTCACCAAAAAAAAAAAAAAAAAACACTTTGACTTTTGCCACATGAATAAGCCGATAGTCAGGAAAACAGATATTTACTGAGAGAAAAGAGACAATCTAGAAGCCAATGTTAATGTTTGGAAGCATGAACTTTGGGACTGCATTTTCTAGGTTCAAATACAACTCTATATCTGACTGAGAATTTAGAAAAAGTCGTGTTAACTTTCTATGCCTTAGTTTCTTCACTTGTTAAATAGAAACTACATCACAGGGTTATCAGGAGGATAACATGAGTCAATATATGTGAAGTGCTTAGAATAGTGTCAGTTTAAGTGTTTGCTAAATAAAATTAGAAACTTCAAGTTTTCTGAAATATAAAATTTCATAAATGAACGGACGAGACAGAGTGTTCAGATAGTAATTATTTTACACACCTTTAAAAAGATATATAGAAAAGTTATTTTGAGTAGAGGAGTGATGTGGTAGATTAAAGATGGTTCAAATTCTTTGTCACTTCCCCTGTTTGAGAAATGGAGTCCACTAATTCTACTCCTTTTGAATCTAGGCTGGTCTTAGTGACAACATTGATGAAAAGAATAACGGAAATGATATTTCAGTTGCTGGGCCCATACAGTGAGAGACTGCCAGAATCCACTTCACTTTCTTTGGAACACTCTTTCTGGGAGCCCTGAGCCCCCTGTAAGAAGTCTGACTATACAGAAGAGGCCCCTCCTAGATACTCTGGTTGATTATCTCAGCTGAGCCCAGTCTTTCAACTGTCCCCACCCAGGCACCAGACATGTGAGTGAAGCTGCCTTCGATCCTCCAGACCAAGAACATCTGTCCCTAAACAGCTCACAATGTCACATGTCCACCAATATCAGATGTAAAAGAGGAATCATTCATCTCATCACTGCCTGGAATTCTGGACCAAAAAAATCATGAGAAATTATAAAAATGGCTGTGTTTTAAGTCACTAGGTTTTGGGTAGTTTGTTACTCATCAATAAATAATCTAACAGGAACAGTGA
Organism: Ceratotherium simum simum; assembly: GCF_057802395.1. Classification (NCBI taxonomy): domain Eukaryota; kingdom Metazoa; phylum Chordata; class Mammalia; order Perissodactyla; family Rhinocerotidae; genus Ceratotherium; species Ceratotherium simum. The sequence continues at coordinate 51,433,961 of NC_141909.1, forward strand.
CAAGGTCAGATTTCATATTTAAAAAATCCCTTGGGCTTAGTGATAGTGAGGAGCATTTAATAACTGGGATTGACTCTGCAAGCTGTAGAATGGTAAAGAGATTTTCAGATGAATCCAAAACAGAGATTATGATGGCCTAAACTAGATTAGTGTTATTAGATATGCAGAGAAAAGAGTATTATTAAATTAAACATTAACATTTTTCTTTTCTACATTTTTACCTTTTGCCTCTAGGTTCTCTTTCTATTGAGATACAGTTTAGGAAAAATGAATTGAGTGGCTGAAATGGAATTACAGACAGTAAGTAAGCTAAAAAGCCAAAGTTCATTTCTTGTGCTCTAAGCAGATTCTTGAAGAGAAACATCATTTTGGTACTTGTTTGTTTGTTGATTTTATAGATAGATATAGATGTAGATGATATAGATATATAGATACAAATATAGATATAGATACAGATATGCCAAGGATCTTGGAAGATTCAAACTATAATATTTGCATGATAAACCATCGAGTAGGGAAGGATGCAAGATGATTTAAGGCCTTGCTGTGGTGAGAGGAAAGAGGATACACCAATGAGAGTAATATGGGAGAAGAACGATGCCTTTTGATTGTTCCTGGGTGAGCCCAACAATATGGCCACCACTAGTATTAAACTCTGAAGCAGGAAGTGGTCTATATCATCTTTTTTTCCCAAACTTTTTTGGTCAAAACTAAGAATTAGAATTCATCTGATATTTCAACTTAATATAGAAAACACATATACTCAAAACTGAAACAATCATTTCAAAAAACGTTCCCGTTGTCTTACAATGGACAATGTGACGTTTTCTGGGCTATTTTTTAAAGTTCTGGTTAAATCATATGACCCAATAGATTGATGTCACCAGCCACAACTTTTGCTTTGAAAAGGACTCATCTCCAAAAAAAAAGAAAAATAAATATATATATATATATAAATTGAGATAGAAACAGAAAAAGCATTTCCATGAATATAGCCCAAGGAACTGCAAGTCTCTTGAAGAATGTTGGCATGAAGCATGACATCAGCACAATTGGATATTTGTTTCTGAAAGATATGCCAAGGTCACCAAGAGGACCTCTCAGCTTGAAGTGGCAGAAGCAGCCACAGGTTCCTCTAGCCCCCTGTGAGAGGGATGTGGACATATTATAGAACACGTGAAGAGATGTAATTGTCTGGGCCCTGGTTGAGCCGGACACAGACTGCCATATGGGCATATATGCTCATATAACTGAGCATCATGTCAGGACCCAGCCATCTCTGTAAATGCTGTGAAATCATTTTCAAGGACCAGCTACATCTCAGCAGAGGCCACCAGGAGAGTGCAGACAAGAGAGAACCAGTGACATACCCTTTCTTCATAATGCCAGGTTAATAAAAATGTCCTTGCTACCTGCCCCAGAACTTGATGTAAGTTTGGGAGTATGAGGGATATTATATATAAATCTTTCTTTCCCAGCCAGATTTGGAATTGTTTATGAGACAGACTAAGAAGTCTGACTTATAAAGATCAAAGTATCATTTTTATTATGGACAAAGCAATAGGAAAATATTATATTAGATCTGCTATGCAAATGTACTTCACTTCAATTAATCAGTCTTATCCATCCAATTGCAGTCAGTATTGCAAAACCATAGGCCTCCCTAAGGTGGCCCTACATGGAGAAACAGAGGATTCATGCTTCCTGAAGGCAAGCTGAATGTGTGTGTGTGTGTGTGTGTGTGTGTATGTGTGTGTGTGTGCGTGTGTGAGAGAGAGAGAGAGAGATGATATGAGCACAGAATGCATAATTCTTTTACAGAATTCACCAATCAAGTCATTCTTCCTCCCATGGAATAGACATTGAAAGAGACACAAATTCTTCCTTCACACATGAAAATATGGAGATATGAAAACAGTGTTCCAGCTCACACATAGTCTTAGGTAACATTTATTGAGCCCTTACTGTAAACCAAACACTCTTCTAAAATGTTCTCAAGTTTCTTGTACTTTTAAAAACCCTACTATAATTCTATATTCCCTTCTGTATTCTACTCACAGGCAAACCACTATAAAGAGTAATCTCTCATTATTTTGTCCATTTCAACATCTTCTACCTCTGCAATCTGGCTCCTGCCCGCAACATTCCACAAAAATGGCTCTCGTTGAGGTCACCAGTATCTTCCTCATTGCTAAATACAATGGCCAACATTATATATTTGTGTTCTTTACTTTTTCTTTTTATTCTCATTTTTAATTATTCTGTAGAATGTGTCACTATTAATTCCTCTTCTTGAGGACTTCTTCCCCCTTGGTTTTCATGACAACAGCATTTTTGCCCGCTTCCATATACTAGGATATCAACCTCCTTTATGGAGTCCACTTTCTTTGCCTGCTTCTAAAATGCTGGAAGAACCCTGTAATTTATTGTAAAACTTATGTAGGGTCAACTATTACCTACATGTTGATGATGATTCTCAGGTCTATACATATAGGTCAGATTTCTTGCATAATCTTTAAACCAATATACATAACCACTATGTCATGTCACTACTTGGAATTCACAAGGGCATTTCAAATACAAAAGATCAGAAATAACCCATTAGTGTACTTTAAAACCTACTTGTCCCACCTCTCGTTCATACACCTATCTTAGTGAATGAAAACACCATCCAAGCATTTGCTCAAGCAATATTTTTGGAGGAGAGCATAGATTCTTGCTTCCCCTTACCAAACATCTCCTCTATGTCTTTTAAATGTGTGGTCTCACAATTTCCACATAAAGCATTGCTAACACTGTGCCACCTTAACACTAAAGTCCTTCTAGAAGTTCTTCAGAGAGGTAAAAGTTGTGTACCAGAATACGTGAAAAAGCATGTTGGTGTTTTCTAGACGATCTCTATATAGAAAATATCATATGGTGAAACTAATTTTGAAAGAGGATCTACATTAAACTAAATGTAAAAGAGTCTACATTAATGTGTATGTATATGGGACAAAAAGTGATGTGGACGTTTTTTTTTTGAGAAAAAAAGCAAAATATCTCTGAACTTATTGGGAAATTGCTAGAATACTGGTATTGAAGAAAAAGCTGAGTTTATAGGAAATGAAGCAAAATTCCAAACAAAATAACAAAAAACTTAATAATCTTTTCTTTGACAGAAACTAGGCTTTCAAATCAAGAAATCAATTAAATGTAAAAAATTAAGCCTTATTTAAAAAGATATGTATATCATATGATTTATTTTTACTTCAAAAAGTTGTTTTTAAAATCATCTTTGAGTGTATTGCTTAAAGTTTAATAACTGTTTTTAAAGGTTATATAGAGCTTTGGATATAAAGTTACACACATTATGATATCTAACATCTTAGGACCTATTCACTCCCATCTGGTGTCAGTGTAACCAAATGGCAATGGCAGCTCCTTAGACTAACATATTATGAGTTTAAACAAAGACAGACAATTAAATTATTTTCTTGTAGTGCTTTACAATGAGGCATCAGCTCAATGAAGTAACATTTATGTTACTGAAAGGTGGTGGCACAGTAAATCCTACTTCATTGCCAATAAACTGAAGATCAAAACAATCAACTAAGCTCCACTGGTAATAAATTGAAAGTCAGTGGAGCACAAAATGTATTATTGTTAGAATTAATTTTGGCGAAAAATGGGTTGTTAAGTTTTCCCCTTTTCTTAAGGCAAATCAACACCTAGCAAAGAGTTAATAGACTGTTGAAAGGTAAATTCAGTGTGCTCATCAAATTCCTTTGATGGAATTTGAATTTTATATTTGACTTTTGAGCACAATGTAATCATTTGGACTCCTTTTTACACGTATTTTGGAGAATTTTTACAAGTTTCATGATTAAATTGCATTTTTAAAAGTCTATTGGATTACAAATGGAATTTTTTCACATATTTACCAAAAAGCTTTTTGGGACCAGCAGTCAGTCCAATCATTGATTATAAGTTGGATTGATATATTATGGACTTATATGATTTAAAAGTTACTAATGAAATTGGAATATATCATAGGAAGTTGATTAGATGTTGAGAGAATTTATAGACATACAATAAGGTACCAAATGAAGGAAGCTGACTTGTTTTTAGGGTACTCTGGAAGTGTGGGAGTGAGAGAGCTAAGCCTACATGTGGTGCTGATCCAAAAGATTCTGGATGGGAATTGCAGAAATGAGGCAAGGTCATGGCTTCCCTGTTACAAGTTATCACTGGATTCTAATTGCTTCTAATCTCTTTTTTCTGCTCCCTTTAGACTAGCATTTGAGCAGAGTCATTTTTAAGGAGTTCCACTGTTTAACTTTTACATTAGTAATAACTGTAGCCATTGATGACAAGAGATCCATTCATATTTAGGTGATAATTTCCTCCAATATCTGAAAGAATGGATACATTTTTTTATCTACTGGGTTTTAAGTCAACAAAGGTGCAGGATCAGTATTTATTATTAATATAATTTATAAACCTTGATCAAATAATCTATAGATAGAGAAGGTGTTTTGCTGTAATTTTCTTCTGACACTGTTTGGCTACGTCTCTTTTTCAAAGGCTTTACACAAGGGTGGAGATTTCTAAGTATATAACTCAGTTCCTCATTGACCCAAGTTCCCTAGGTCCATAAAAATCACATAAGACCATGTTTAAGGTTCATAAACATGTCATAAGAGTCATAAATTTTCTGTGTGCATCTCACTAAACCCGATGGAAGAATCATGAGTCTCTCAGAGATTGTTGCATGTTACACCGCCTGGGCTAGGTTCTCCAATTTAACTGTCAGTACAAGAAAGAGCCTTCAGCAATCAGTGAAGGTGCGTTTAATTTTTCTTATTGTATCACTTTGGGAAATTAAGACTATCATTCAAAAATTCTTAAATATTATAGTGAGAAGATTTACTACAGAACTTCATATATTTTCAGAGTAGGAATAGATTTTCATTCAATACCTCCATTCAGAATGAGGCAACTAACTTATTCAAGATCAACTGGTAGTAGAATCAGAATTTTGCCTCAAATCTCATAACTCATACGAAGGTTTCTTTCAACTACAAAGCATTTTTATGCAATAATCTTCATTCAGAGGATATCTTAAACCTTTTGTAGTACTTGCTTTTTCATAATAAAGATTCATAACGTATAATTTGGCTTCAAACTCCTTTTTTCTCATCATCTGAAGCAGAATCTGTTGCCTGTGAATCTTCATAAAGCACAGAGGAGATTACTATCATTATATAAATCCATCTGAAATCATTTATGATTTTATTTCTTCAAATCTTCTAAGTTAAAGCTGTTCCTTAATGCATGAGGGAGTTGACTTTCATAGTTACATAAGGAGGGAATTTAATAACAAAAACATTATCCTTGTTAGAGATAGAAAGCAAGGTTTATTCTCTTACTGATAATTGGTACCACAATCAGTCATAAATAATCTTTACTGAGAGTATTCTGTAAAGGAAATAGTATTCCTAGTTTTCCTCAGAATCTGAATGCTATGGCCCAATAAAATATGTAAAATTTATCTGCACCTACAAGGTATAAATCATTAATCGGGGTTTTTTTTGACTTGGTAAAATTATCTTTTAAGAATGAATCCATACTCTCGTGTTGGTAATGATGATGATAATAGCTACCAACGATAAGATGAATTTATCCTGCTAACACGTAGATGAGTTTCCGTATGCTCAGCTTGTATGATTTTCAAGCAATCACTTTAAGCAATCAATAAACAAATATCCAGAAATCATATAAAAATATTCCTACTAATTGATAAATACTGGCAAATATTGGTGGGTATGATTCTTTATAAGAATTATAGGCATTTCACAGCATTTTTGAGTCATCTATTTTGAACAAAATAGGAGATATTAAAATGTATATAAAATGGTATGCCTTTCAGTATTTAGTAAAAATTTTTGTTTGCATTTTAAGCCTTTATTTATTTAATCAAATTGTAAATGTTTTAAGAGGAGTGAAAATGGTTGAAATGAGTATAAGAAATCTGAGAAATCATAAAAGTAATGCTAACAGGGCATTAGTGGAAAGATCAAATTGAGTACTATTGAAATAAAAGCCTAAAATGAATGAAGTTGAACAAAAAGCAATGAAAAATGAGAAAAGAGATTAGAAACAAGGTAAAGAGCAAAATGTAATAAGGTTAACTGAATGACATACTTGATTTGAATAACCAAGAAGCTGTAATCAATGTGGAAGGGCACAACATGGAAAAATGGTGTTATAACCATAAATATTGCAATAAACTTACGTACAGTTCTCATAGCAACTAGTTTGCATTTCCATCTGACAAAAGTATGAATATCATATTCTACAGGCCATCAACAGATCACTTTGACAGACTCTACTTATACATTCCTAAGACTGTATTTGATCACTTTACTCTCTCAAGAGGGTGAACATTGTACTCTTTAGGTGTCATGTTTGAGTAACAAATTAATGTGCTTATGAAGAAAATCTAAATTAATAAATTCTTAAAGTTTTATAAGTGCCCATTCAAATCTGCTGGTATTATGTATGTTACCCCAGATACAGTTGATTATACACATCTACAAGTATAAATGTAAATAATTATAAATAGTATACTTTGGTGTTCTGATAACAAATTTCAATTCCTCCTCACCGAAGATCTGTTGATAGGATATGATAGCATACTTTAACAAATGTGGCTATGGAAAAGTCATCCATTCTCCAAATTCCTTTCTCCCAGGTTTGGTAGATCCTCTTGATTGCATCTTACTACAGAGTAGGCCCAAGAATGAGATGTTTTTTATTTAGTGCCATTATTTGGAAGAATCATTTAGTCATGTCATTTGCTATTGCTGTGTATGCTGTAAATGCTAGCTTTAGACATGGTTTTTAATAAACTGTTTTTTATGAGTTTTGCTCCTATCCAATAAGTGATGAAAATGTTGACTTCCTTTATTAAGTACTAAGGCGTTGATTGCTTCTCTATTTCCATAACATTTTCACAGTTCTTTGTCTACGCATTATTTCTGTGCTATCATCAACATTCCTGTCTGATGAAGAGCATTTATAAACACTGTTTCCTATCTTAAAATCCCAAAATGAAGTTTTATTATTTAATCATTTTAATAGAAAGAGTTGGATCTTAAGATCTCAGCTAAAAACAGATCCCTGAGTTGTTAACTGACTTGACACTTACATAATATGATATAACATTTCACTGGTGACAGTATTTCAGAGTTATAATTATTACATTATTTCATGCCAAATATCATGTGGTCTCCATTTGGATAAGTCCCCCTCACTCAATAATCTTTAATAGGGTCTCTTTTAGCTTGGTTAAGTATGGTTCCTATTCTAATAGCCTCGACATTTCTTGGAAGCATACAGAATACACATCTTAAATAAAATAAAATTAATTCACTCAGTTATTATGTCTCTCATCCACTGGACACATACATACAAACATTCACACACACTCTTGTACATTCTAGAGGAGAGGAAGAGATAACACATAAACAAATGAAAAACTGAGCAATATCATTTTAAATGATAAATTCAGTGAAGACAACTAAAACATGGTGATATAATACATAGTGATTGGGTAGAAAGTAATTTAAACTAAACGGTAAAGAAGGTTTTTTATGGGAAGGTGCCATTTTAAGACTGGTATCCTACAAAGAGGCCACAAGACAAAAATCTGATAGCGGAGTATTTCAGATTAAACAAACAAGTTATAAATGAATATGTAAATGACAAATAAAAATTTAAACAAGTAATTAAATCAATATAACATAAATAATGCTATGCAGGATTTCTATCACTCTTTGGCACTTAATTCCTTTTACAAGGTACTTGTTTTTCAACCCATCTGGAAATATTCTGTGGATCTACACTATCTGGCTTTGGTAGAGGTAGCTTAGCTCCCAATGTAGAGATGAGAGCCTGTCATCTGATTTCTGATTTTGGTCTTAAAAGCTGTGGTTGTTCCCATCTTTGTGTACTCAGAATGATGTAACTATCATGTCATCATTTCTCTATTGTCTCTTCCAAGTTGCATAAACCCGAGTGTCCCTGGGAGCACACAGCTGAAGAACTTTGCAGGTTTCATACCCTTAGCCACATGCAATCACAACTGTAGCAGAAACTGTGTTTCAGTGACTTGCATCTACCTCGTTACAAGAAAAGAAAACTACAGACCAAGGTATTTTATGGAATAAGATGCAAAATCCTTAACAAGATATTAGCAAATATATAAAAGTAACATATAATTAAAATACATCCTGATCAAGTGAGAATCACCTAACTAGTAATAGTTTATTTCAACACTTGAAAATAGATAGTTGTACTTCACTACATCAACTCAGGTGCAAAAAATGATTGTCTAATAGATACAAAAAAATGTATTTGAAAAATTGACCATTCATTTGTGATAGAAATTCTCAGCAAACAAATAATAGAGGGGAACTTCCTCAATTTGATAAGGCGCATCTACGAAACATCTACAGGTAATATCATATTTAATGGTTAAATACTGAATGTTTTCCCCAAAGATCTAGAAGAAGATAGGATGTCTGTTCTCACCAATTCTATTTAACATTGTTGTGGAGATTCCATCCAGTGCAATAAAGAAAGAAAAAGAAACAAAGGACATACATATTGGAAAGAAAGAAATAAAAATAGTTTTTTTACAGATAACATGATACTCTATATGCAAAAGTCCTTAAAAGCCAAAACAAACTTTACTAGAACTAATTAATGAATTCAGCAAAATCACAGGATACTAGATCAACATATATAAATCAATTGTATTTCTATATGCGAGCATTAAGCAATTAGAAATAAAACTAAAAGAAATACAATTTACAACATCATCAATAAAATAAAATACATGGGGGTAAATAAGAGCAGAATTTATATGCTGCAAACTACAAAAACTGTCATGAGAGATTTAAATAAGACCTTAAAAAATGGAGATATATACCATGTTTATGGGTTTAAGTAAAGACTTTTTATACAAGAGATAATTTTTTTTAAATTGATAATTTGGATAAATTTGATTGAAGTTAAAACCTCCATCTTTATAAGACATTGTTAAGAAAATGAAAAGAAGCTACAGATTGAGAGAAAATATTTTTAAAACACATACCTGGCACAGAACTTGTATCCAGAATATTAATGAACTCCTACAACTCATTAATATAAAGACAAACACTTCAATTAAAAAGGGCAAATATTTGAATAAATATCTCACTAAAGAACAGTAGAGATGGCAAATAATACATGAAAAATAACCAACAGCATTTTTGGTGGAAAAATACAAATTAGAACAAGACCATAATAGTTCTATACACCTACTAGAACAGCTAAATTTTAAAATAAGACTGACAATACCAAGTTCAGACAAGTATGTGATGCAACTAGAACTTTCATGTATTGCTGGTGAGAATTTAAAATGGTATAACCACTTTGGAAATTGGTTTGCAGTTTCTTATAAAGTTCTATATACACTTACTATATGACCTAGTGAGTCATCTCTATTTATTCAACAGAAAGGAAAACAAATGTTCATAAAGAGCTCTATGTGAATGTTTTATCAGCTCTCTTCACAATACACAAAAAATGGTAAAAATCCAAAGAACCATCAACTGGTGAATGAACAAGCAAATTGCAACATACAATTCATACAGTGGAATGTTACTCAGCAATAAAATGGAACAAACTACTGATACATCCACAGCATGGATGATTCAAATGCACTATGCTAAGCGAAAGAAGCCATAAGTGGCTACATATTGTATCACTCTATTTATATGACATTCTAGAAGAGATAAGAATATAGGGACAAAAGTCAGATCAATGTTTGCCAGAGGCAAGCGTGGGAGAAGGTGACTGACTGATAAGGGGCCTGAGTAGAATTTTTTGAATGATAAAATTTTCTATAGCTTGATTCTGGTAGTGGTTACATGACTATATAGTTTTGTATTGTATATCTATTGTATATCCAAGAAGGGTGAGGTATAAATCATACCTCATTGAATTGTACATTTAAAATGGGTGAATTTTATGGTATACAAATTTTAGGTTAATAAACATGACTCAAAGGAAATGAATGAAAGAAGGAGGAAGAGCTGGAGGACAAGGTGGAGGAGGGGGAGGAAGAAGAGACAGAGAAATTGAAGATTGGAAAGTAAGATTCAACATATAGATAACAGGTGTTTTGTTTTGTTTTGTTTTGATGAGGGAGATTGGCTCTGAGCTAACACCGGTGCCATCTTCCTCCATTTTGCATGTGGGTTGCTGCCACAGGGTGACTTGATGGGCAGTGCATAGGTCCTTGGCCAGGATCCAAACCCGCAAACCCGGGGCCACCGAAGCAGAGCGTGCAAACTTAACCGCTACACCACTGGGCCAGACCCTGATAATAGGTGTTTTTGAAGAAAACCAAAGCAAGGAAATTGAATTAATGCTAAAACTTATACTTCAAGATAACTTTCAAACAGGAACTGAATTACGTATTGAAAGGCATAATACCTACCTGAAAATACTGAACCAGAACAACTATTACCGGGAAATATGCTAGCAAAATTACTGGATTTTAAAGCAATATTTTATAAAATAATTTGTGCATCTAGGAAAAAATAGTACATGATTTATAACGCAAAGAAAATATTTTGTCGTTAGACTTTACAAAAACACTTTAATACCAGAAGAAAGTGGAATTACATATTTAAGTTACTCAAGGGATTAAAAATGTGAGTCAGACTTTATGTCCAGCAAAACTGACTTAGAATGATAAAGGCAAAGACATATTGCTATTTCTATGCGACTCAAGGAATACTGCTCCCATGAGCTCCTCTTATAATCTTACTAGCGTGTGATCTTTAGATACCATGACTACATGACGAGTATTAAACCTATAGTTATTTGTAGAGTTAAGACTAAATAGGGGCCGGTCCAGTGGCATAGTGGCTAAGTTCGTGCCCCCAGCTTCAGCAACCCTGGGTGTGTGGGCTCAGATCCCAGGCGTGGACCTACATACCACTCAACAAGACATGCTGTGGCGGCGACCCACATACAAAATAGAGGAAGATTGGCACAGACGTTAGCTCAGGGCCAATCATCCTCACCAAAAAAAAAGAATAAATAAAGGATAAAAAACATGAAAGCTATATGTTCTGATAATGTAGACACAGTACAACTATGAAAAATTAGTGGAAAACATAGAGAGCACATGCAAAAAGAATCTAACTCTTCTCAGCAATTCTATTGGAGGAAGTCATGTTAAGTTTTATAATTCTAAGACCATTGTGTGTGTAATATGCTATAAAGCAAATTAGTAATTATAGGTCTCTCTACTTAGACCATCCCTTCTGGCCTTTAAAATCAGAATTCTCAGTATAGAATAATGAGGAAATAGATGGAATACTAAAGCAGTTAAACAAAAACCGTGTAGTCCTGATTGTGAACGGGAAGTTGCCAAATAAACTTATGAGACATTTTAACATATATAAAATATGTATAGATATATATAAAGATATAACATTATACATGTATTAATTTCCCTATACAGCTATAGATCTATGTATTGTTTAAACTTAGGTAATATATATTTTAGACCCTAACTCTCTTTAACTAAGACTATAACTGGGATGGGACACATGGATGGGGTTCTGGGATTGCCAAAAAAGTCCTGTCTCTTTACCTGGTTACAAGGGTGTTTGTCTTATAGCAACTCATAAAACTGTACACTTGTTTTGTTTAGTTTACTATATCTGTATATTATTTTTCAATAAAAGGGCTAAAAACATCTAAGGTGTTTTGACTATGATAAATTAGCCATAACAATGATTATATCCTTCCAATATTTTGATTGCCCTATTATCCCATTCTGGCTCCATACTGAACAGAATTCATAAGAAGAAGTACTGAGCTGCACGCTGCAGAACATATCTGGTGTCATATCAACATTGAAAGGAATCCACTTGAGTAGAATTGCCAGATTCTACACCCAAGCATCACACTGAAACTAACCAATGACAAGCCAAAAAGATAGCATAATTTCTAAACGTATTTTCCTCACATGTTGAAAAACAAATATTTATCCTTTTTTATAATAACTGAATACCTATATTAATTTTGGCTGCATAATCCTTTCTCTGTGAATCCTAAGAAAGAATTAAAACACCATTTTCTTCTCTTTTCCTTAGTGGTTTAATATTCACTGAACATTACCTTAGCCAACTTATAAATCTAAAAATTAGAAAACTGTCCAACCTCAAGAGCAAAGTCAAAAATGGACTGTGCCTAACAAATCCAAACCTCTCTTGAGATCCCATAATGGAAACTAATTTTAGCTATAATCCCCTGTAAACAGAAGCTACAGTACGTGTAATTGTATACCAAACCTCTTTTTAAACTTATTTTTGTTTTAAATATAATGTGTTTGGGGCCGGCTCCGTGGCTTAGTGGTTGAGTGCGTGTGCTCCACTACTGGTGGCCAGGGGTTCTGATCCCAGGTGCGCACGGACGCACGGCTTCTCCAGCCATGCTCACGCCGCGTCCCACATACAGCAACTAGCAGGATGTGCAACTACGACATACAACTATCTACTGGGGCTTTGGGGAGAAAAGGAGAAAAAAAGGAAGAGGATTGGCGATAGATGTTAGCTCAGGGCTGGTCTTCCTCAGCAAAAAGAGGAGGATTGGCATGGATGTTAGCTCAGGGCTGATCTTCCTCAGAAAATAAATAAATAAATATAATGTGTTTTACTACAAACTATGCAAGCATAACAATGGGCTCAGAATGAAAGTACTATTTTACAGTGATATGTACCTGATAACATTCTGTATGAAATGTGTGAGATATTCAATGCTGTGATTTGTTTGGATAATGGTAAGCCTCTTTTATAGCAGTAAAATATAGGTCTAGAGTGAACAATTCTAGTTATTTGCCTTCTAGATTTACATATACTGGATAACATTTCTTGCCCTAAGAAGTCTTGCTAATATTAAGTGAGAGAGAGAGAGAGTGGCCTCTTGCTTCAGAATAGAAATTGTCTTGTGTTCTTACATTAGATTCAGTTGTGCAATATATCAGATAGGCATATTATTCAATTCATAAAAGATTTCTAAATATCACAATAGACTGAATTGTGGAGAATGAATTATAACAAATAATTACAGGAGCCAGTCTAGTGGAATAGTGGTTGAGTTCACTCACTCCACTTCGGGGACCTGAGGTTCCTGGACCTGCACCACTCATCAGCCATGCTGTGGCGGCGTCCCTCATACAAAATAGAGGAAGATGGTCACAGATGTTAGCTCAGGGCCCATCTTCCTCACCAATAAATAAATAAATAAATAAATAAATAGATAGATAGATAAATAAATAAATAAATAATAATGATTACAACACCCAAAATGTGTATTTCTTACCCCAAACTATTTTTATCCTAAACTAGTAACTCATTTATATCTTGTTAAAAAGAGAAAAAAAGAGCTGTCAGTGTTTTGTAGCTGCCATTTCCTTAAAGGATAAAATTTAGTGCTAAAAAGCTGGTTTGCTAAAATTTCTAATTTAAACATTTGAACAACCATGTACTTGTTAGCATAACTTTGCCTTTTACCATTTCTCTCTGCAATGTTAATCACAATTCTGGGCCCTTTAACAGTTTAACATGCCAAGTTCTATCAGTTTGTCAAGTAACTGAGGATGGCAGCAAGAAGATTTTCTCAGAAAGTACTTTGTGATGAATTGGAATTTTCTAAAATCTTATCAAATTCAACATGTATCTCTCCTAAAATATATGCATATATGGATAAAATGTAAACATATATGATATTTAGATTTTATGACATAATAACACAAAAAGCACAGCTTTAATATATTAATTCACAATCAAATCAACCAACAGCAACTATAAAATAACATGCTCTCTCTGTAGGAATTATAATAAAAGTAAATCCTCAATTTTGGCACTTTTGTGCTTTCTAAGTATCAAAATGCCTTTATATACTTTCGAAGAAAGGTAAAACATTTATTTGTGGGTTTTACCTATATATAAACATCTTTAAACATATCCTAAAACGGGATATATCTTTTTACTGAATCTTATGACTTTATCATTCCTCGATGGAATTTTATTACCAATTTATGAAAAAAGTTCATGTTTAAGTTTCCATGATCTAGTGTTCAAAGACATCATCTACAAGCTCTAAGGTTCATTAGAAAAAATGAGGAAAATGTTGAAGCAAGAATTGGAAAGTAGATTTATCTAGGCAGTGTCCATATATGAAATATACAGTCCCAGTGGATGGGAACAGCAGCCAGTAGTGTAGATCAGCTAGGAAAATGATGAGTTAAAAAAAAGTTTGTACATAGACTATTGTTTCTACGGAGGTCAAAGATTCATTCAACCTTTGACTCTTAAAAACACCAGTATTATGATGGATTTTGGAAAAAAGTTTTGCATTTCGGAAAAACCTCAGTTTGGCAAATAAAGGAGACCATAAACTACAAAATTCACACCTAAATACCCTGAAGTCCAGCTATAACATGACCTACTACAAGATGAATTTCTGTCTGAGGTATTTCTATCTCATACTTCCTCCAAGGGAATTCATTAGAGTAAGCAGCACGAGAATCCAGTTGTAACATTTTTTATCCTGTAACAGAGTAACGTGGTGTTGACCATGTTGTAACCTCCAGAGTCCTTTTTAAAAGAGAATATACCAGCGGCAGACATTTTTTTAAATTATAGTCAAAAGAAGAATTTATAAAATTGCCATGTATGATTTGTTTATTTGTTCCTTATCCACTAGTCACAGTATACATTTTTAGTTGCTACACATAGTTTGCAAGACATAAAAAATAAAATTCTACTGGAGATCCTTAATGAAGGCATCTTTATTAGCAAAGTGAAATAGAAAATGAAGAACATGATTCTCCTTTTATAAGCACAGAACTAATATTCCTAATTATGTTCAAATCTTCAATTAATGAGATGAATTCAGCACGCGTAAGGTAGGCCACGATTCCAGCAAGATGAAGAATTAACAAAAATCTTTCCTCCTATCGAATCCTAATATCGAATATTTAATACCTGAGATAGTTATAGGAATGGAACACAAGAAGAAAGTATTTCATCACACAGGATCAGGCTTTCTCTTACGTAAAGTGAGAAAAATAAGGAAACATCTATTTACATTGCTAGATAACAGAAAGCAAAAGGGGCATTCCAGTTTATGTAGATGACCTGCCTAAGCCCACAAACAGATAAAATCAATATTTAGCAGGAAAAATGTTATTTTTCTATTGTTTTATTATGAAATCAAAGTCAGAGATCGTGAATTCTTTCCTGAAGACAATTTCATTAGATTCACCACAATCGAGGCCCAGTAGTGTTCTTCTGTCTTTTATTACACTCTCCTTAGTTGTGTAACTAGTTCAGGTCCTCCCTGTAGTCAAAAATGTGATTACTTTCAAATTTCTTGCTCCATGAAAGAAGTCGTTCTTCTGCACCTGTTCCCTCAATTTTATATTTTTTTCATGCTTCTACAAAAATTGAGTAAAATATTATTTATTTCATTTATTTCCAATTTATTTTTATTACTTAAAAAATGTCACATCATGGTTAGTATTATGCTTTCAGGATGAAATGCATAAATTGGTAGATATTTTTCATGTATTTTCTGCCTGAGACACTACCAGATGGTACTGTGCTGGTCTCAGGCTGATCGTGATGTGAAAGACCTGGGCTCACAGCCAGACCAACGTACCATTGACTGAGAGAAAACAATGTAATGCTGAACCGTACATAAAAATCACATGTGGCACTTTTGTAATTTAAATAGACATCGGCTTTCACATGTTATGTTTATCTGAAATATATATATATAATGTGTATACGTGTTTTCTCTGATTTGATCCAGTTATGAAACTGAACTTCAGAGGGTCATTAAAAATATGTGTACTTGAGATACAGATAGACTTGATATATGTGTGTGTGTATATACACATGTATATGATATATCACACACATATATGTACACACATATGTGATACAAATACCTGCCAATACAGATATCAGCTACTCATTTCTCATACACACATATACACCTGCCCTTACACATATATATTATAATACAAAAATTTTAGGCATTTCTCTGAGCTCTCCCTGTGTTACCAGAGACATACCCAGGTTCTTCATCCGCCACACAAGAGGATCCAAATAAAACTAGAACGCCAGGCTTATGGCGAGGAAAGTGTTTTTATTTCGGGTGACATCAGCTGAGAGACGAGAGCTCTCAAATTTGTCCCGTCTCCCCGAAAGATGGGAGGCAAGGGGTTTTAAAGGTTGTGAGGGAGAGCATGTGCTGGGGTTTTAGGTAAGGGAGGGGGAGCATGGGGACGTGCTGGCTGGCACCTTCCCACCAGCTTGCATTTTGCCTTGAAGACTGAATTTCTTTCCCTTGACTGTCTGGACTTTTCTGGTTAGTTTTCATCTTCAGCCTGCGTTTGGCCTTGTGAGGCTGAATGTTGACGTCTGGACCTTGATTTCCTGGGAAAGACAGCTCACTCATGTACTAAGGAGGGACAGAAAGACCTGGTTAGTTTTAAACAACAGTTGATTATGCTGAATATGCACAGCTGCAGTTAGCAAAGCTTATCTCAAAGTTTTTGCTCTCTTCTTCCAGCCCAGGCAAGATTTTTTAACCTCTTCTTGCTCGGTTTCACCTGTTTGTTTCCTTGTTTGTTTCATAAGCCTTCCCTGATGCTTCCTGAGAGTGAGGTTATTGTTTTTACCCAGGAAAAGCCTCAGCTTAACAGTCGTCAACTAGACATAGTGCATGGGTGAATACCCTGCTTTCTGATTGGGATTTCCTTTATTTGCTTTGGTAACAACTTCTCCAGAGACAACAACTCATCTGAAATTCTTGAAAAGTGCAAATATTTGTATTTTAGCAAGCAAAAAGAGAAGTCTGTTTCCTTTTACGTTCCTTCCTTCCTCCTACTCTCTATCTCTCTCTCTCTTTCTCTCTTTCTCACTTCCTTCCTTCCTTGCTTCCTTCCTTCCCTCCCTCCCATCCTTTCTCTTTCTTTTTTACTTTCTACTTACCTTTGGTCGGTGGTGTTGAAATATCCTCAATAGCATCTCTGATTTTTTTTAATTTTACTTTTAGTCATCCCATTCATTGTAATTCTTGTCCAAATTTCAAGAGGTACAGGCCTCAGGGATTTTGTTTTATATCTTTCTCTTCTCCCATCCCTTCATCTTCTAGTCTCTCTTAAATTTTTGACCATCAGTAACACAGCTCTGAGCACACTGTTAGAATTTTACATAACAACTGCTGGCAGATTTAATAGCTCATGAAAGACATTTAATAAGAACAAAAGCATCACAAGAGAGTTTTAGCTTTATGTTGACTAGTTTATTATGGAGAGTTCCTTCACTTTGCAAAATATTATGTAAATGATTTGGTTAACCAGGTATAATTTATATCTCTTATGTATGCATATTTCTAATTACCCTCTTAAATTCAGTTTTCTAACTAGACAAATCAGAAAATAATATATTGTTGAAGCTTTATAGAGGGCATAAAAATCATTTGCAGTAATAAGAACTTAATATTTACACGGTAATATAAGTACAACACAACAAGGAAACTAATCCTAGGTAAGCACAGTCCATATCAAAGACTTTAAGCTTATGAGGGCTGACTGCAAGAGCAATTAAGCTAGTCTTATTTTTTAGGATCTCTGCTATTATTAGTTTCTGCCTGTGGTAGATTAAATTAATAGGTGTTTTATATATAAATGCTTATATCACATTATACATATTATATTATATAGTACGTGCACTAAATTACACATGTCTATTTATGTGTGGAGATATATATAGATATATACATATATGTAATATATTATCCCACTTTTTACACTGCTCCAGGCACTTAAGTTTTTGGTTATGTGGTAAAAAGAAAATATAGTATTATACTATATTAAAATACCTTTATACATGCAGATAACTTTTATCTAGGTAGATTTCTTCTTTTTTTTTTTGAGGAAGATTAGCCTTGAGCTAACATCTGTTGCGAATCCTCCTCTTTTTTGCTGAGGAAGATTGGCCCTGGGCTAACATCCATGCCTATCTTCCTCTACTTTTTATGGGACACCACCACAGCATGGCTTTGATAAGAAGTGCATAAGTCCGCACCCAGGATCTGAACCAGTGAACCCTGGGCTGCCAAAGCAGAGCACGTGAACTTAACTGCTACGCCACCCAGCCAGCTCCTAGATAGATTTTTTAAAAGAATCTTTTAAAAATGTACATTGTCTGAAGAACTTTCAAGAATTATAGTTAAGGTTTAAGGTTATGCAATAAACTGATGAGGTTCATTCCAGTAAATGAAAAATTACATTACCTTCAAGATGTAAAATTGGAATGGTAAACCCTGAAATAAAGAGACAAAATGGAAACATCTACATTTTTATCAAGTATCAGTTAATAGCTTTATTATCTACTACTTGAAAGACCTGTCATACATTTTTTTAGGATTATTATCATCTTACAAAAAATTACTAAGGTATGTTCATTCTCATTTATGGTAATTTCTGCAAAAAAAAAATGGCTATAAAACACAATGGAAGAAGAACATGGAATAAAATGATTGTGGACCTTTTGGGAAATTAGAAGAAGAACACAATGTTAATTTTCTCTGTGATAAATCTCTTTAATGTTTTCATGTTGCTTGGCTAACTAATATACTAACATAATTAATCTCCCAAAATAAAGTACTGTGTGGTTAGTGCTGTTCTTATTATCAGAATTTAATAGATGAGAAAACCTGAAATTGAAAGGTCATAAACTGTTCAGAATCTTTTAGCTAGCAAGTGAAATAGCCATGATGAGAACACTGGTTATTTATTTTTTCTTTATTCCATATCCAACATTCTTTTCACCCCTCCATAAGACATTTATAGCTTTCCCCTGAATTTATAAATAATATTTTTAAATATTTATTTTGTTTTTAAAACAGCATGGCATAGACATTTTATAAATGAAGATTTAAAACTACTCAAATATTTGCTTGTTCCACAATATGTTTTATTGCGGAAGCTCCTAAATATTGTATACGGATGTTTAATTTTAACATGACCAATTCTTTATATTATGCTATTTTATTTGAATACAATCTCCATGAGAGAAATTATTAGATATAATCTTTATTAGATACTCTTAAGTACTTACAATATTTACCTTTTAATAGTAACCAATAAATATATTTGATTATACATGAATGGTAAAATCATAAGACATGTTATTATAGTCCCTCTTTATCCATGAGAATTTGTACTGTAACAATCCATAATAACACATCTTAACTAATATAAAAAATATGTATCAATATATATCTCTAGATACATACATAAATCAGCGTTTTAGTTGGCTTCCCTGAAGTACAGGTACTTTCTTTCAATAATGACCAAACCAAAGAAAAAAAGACAAACAACAGCAAAAAGAATCTTAAATGTACTGTTGATCAAATAGACAAAGAGAAAAATAAAACTAGTTTCACTACAGGTTTCACAGAACAATGAGCCTTCTTACTGAGCAGACACTTGGTCTTCAGAGATGGGCTTTATGATAGAATTGATCATCATTTCCATACTTCATTTACTGTTCCTTCTACAAAGTTTGAAAAGTATTTCCTAATTCCTTAGATTCAAAGTGAAAGAATAAGAATAGAACTACATATAAATAGTAATAAAAGCATATGTTGAATTTCCTCAAGAGGACTGCAAATCTCTCAAAGGTAATATAAAACCCACAGCACCTGGCCAGAGCTCTTGGCGTGATGAGGGCCTATTGTAGTGAGGACCACAACAAGGCATGCATGCATCTATCCAGGCCAGCTCCCTTCAATGGCTAATCAGCTCCTCTGATTCTAAGTCACTCATCCCGTTCCCCACTTTCCTCAGTTTCCTTACAGCTAAATTTTCCTTGCCTTTCTCATAGCTACTTTCTCCTCACTACCTTTCTTCCTAACGTCCGAGGCTACTACTGCTAGACTATATATATATGCACATCATATATTTGGATTAGTGCTTACCCCAAGTTGATCTACATATGGTTGCTTCTGTCACAATAACTCATTTCCTAAACCAATATTGAGCTGGATGTTTCCAGCATAGTTATTTCTGAGGAAACACTCAAAATTCAAATTCAGTTTAGCTTTGACTACTGAAAAAAATGATTATGTGTGTGCTGATAAGTTTCAACATCAAATGATGGTAAAGAAAAGTGACATATTAGCCTCTAAAAGCTCTTTCAACAATAGAACCCATGCTTGAAAATCATGTGAGAATAGTAGGTTCAAGGAAATAGTTCCTATTAAAAGCCAAATTAAGTTTTCACTTGGAGGAAATAAGCGTTGGGGCTGTCTTCTTAGATTGCTAATAATAATGGCCACTATAGTAGGTATGCTGAAATTAGTAGCGAGTCATATTTCCCTATTTTATTCTATGGGTTTGTAACAGAGAAAAGATGTCAAAGTCAAGAGGAGATGTATTAAAAGATCAAACCACAGAAAAAAGAAAGCAACAATGCAAAGTCAAGATAATCTGATGAACAGGACTAGAAAAATTCATCTAGATTCACAGATTATGTGCTTTTACTTTCATTCTTCCAAATGTCATTATAATATTAGTAGGATCATGGAAACAAAAAACTTTTAGATCTTAGATAGCATATAAAATATTTTATGGGCAATTAAAATCAAATTCTGAGAGGTCTCCAGAGTTACAATGTTAATTACTGACAGAGCTTACAGAGTGAGGTCCAGAAAACAAGTGCAAGGTCTTTTTCACTATGACATAGATTGTGCTGCAGCAAGATTGAGAGACCTCCTAGCCATCCTGGCTGGTAAGGGTGCAAACTTTCCTGGGCTGACTCCTGGTGCCTCTGGGAATGTAGAGGAGCTCAGGCCACTCTGCGAGAATGAAATAGGGACAAGGGACCAGAGCCGCTTCTCTGACAACTTAGAATGTACAATTTCCATGTAATTCAAGCTTATTTTAATTTAAAAAAATCTATGTTTAATGAATAATTATCTTGATTTTGCTCTATCTGCAAGAAGTAGAATATTTTCCAGAAGACATATGAATTTAGTCTGAGATATCTTCATTGTGAGATTTCTATGCAGAAAAATTAAATAGGAATGTATAGATCACTTTAATTTCAGAATTGAGATCCATCCCCAAAGTCCTTAACACATACATGATACTGGAAGCTACAGACACTAGTGAGGGTGCCTGGGGAAAGAGTTAGTGTAAAGAGAGAGAATAGGAGAGTCCTAAGAACTACTCTTTTAATTTTTATTTTGTGCCTCTAAAGCCTTAGGATCTAGACGAGGGTTTGGTAGAATGTTGAACCAATGGATGAAACAATTATAATCCACTAAAAGAGGAAGAACCAGAAAAAGAAGATAAAGAGGAAGAGATAGATAGTATAGGAACACCAGAAGAGCCTAGTGCCACAGGAATTCAAAGGAAAAAAGGAATTCAGGAAGTCAATCAGCAGGGCAAAATGTTACTGAGATTAAGCCTGGTGAACTTGAACAAATTACATTAGATACATGGACCTCTGGAATCCTTAGTAACGTGGGTTTGGGTAAAACAGAGGGGATAAAAACAAGATTATAGAAATAAGTCATAATCCTGCTTTCAAGGTAATGGGGGTAGGGGAAAGGAACAGAAAAATAAATGAATTATTGCAATAGACTGAGAAAATCCTACAACAGAAAAAAACATAGGGCACTATAGAAGCCCATTGGTCATAAGATGGCTTTCTTGGAGAAAGTGATAGCTGAATTGGTTCTTAGGGACCAGAGGAATAGATTACATACAGTAGCGCAATTACAGATGAGCAACGGGGATGGTTATTAGCACATCTCAGGTAGTAGAGATACACAAAAACAGAAATATGAAGGTAGACTTAGTGAACTTAAGTGGTTCCTTAATGTTCTAGTTTGCATAATTAATCACAGTGCCAAGAGCTGCCTGGCTTCCTGTCTTATACCTCACTATTTCAGTCTAGTCCAATATATTCAACTGAAACTAAAAATGCAACTTCGTTCCTAAAATTTCTGACTAACTTTGAGCAGGAGTGAATTCCTTTACAGGATCTAAATTAACATTTCCTTTGTATGGAAAGGAAATAATATTAAAAGAGGATCAGACTCTTCTCAACGTATAAAAATAAGTGAAAAGGAAAATATATCATTTTCAGTCTCTTAATATATAGATATATAAAATGAAGTCAAGATAATGATCATAATAGTAGAAAAGAAATGCATACTAAAGTAAGAGTTACACGTTTTAGGAATAGCTTCCCTGAAAATTATAGCATTTTTACTCACCTATTAGAGTTTGTGGTAAATTGTTTTCCCATCAGTTATAGTAACTGGCTAAAAAAAGAAAATTTGAGAGTGACTCATAGTTATGAGAAAGAAAGCTATCTTAGTAATAGTATCATTATTATAGAATTGTGGAGATAGAACAGAGAAATGATTTTGCATTTATTCTGTGGTGAAGTAGTGAAGAAAATTCATGTAAAATCGTAAGTGTTAATGGGTATAGAAAAATGGACAAATACATCTCTAATGGACTATAACAGAAATTTAAGTGCTACTTGGGAACCTAATCAGCAAATATCATTGAAGAAGGGTACTTATAAAAATATGTAGCTCGACAAAAAAAAATGTATTATACCGCTGGATCTCTTGGGCATATATTCAAGTTGCTCTTCATGTGTTGAATTTGATACCAGAGTTACTTATAACTTAGACTTTGAATGTGGTATACTTAACATAAATTCAATAAGTATGTCTAATTTTTCTGTCCATCAGCTGTACATTGTTTAAGGAAGGTAAATATTCACCTACATTTACAAGGAAAAACTTTGTGTGAAATTTTAAAAGATATACCAGAAATGTGTATCTCTAAGTATCTAGGCACAGAAATGAGAAATTATGCAACCCATGTCCTAAGTCAGTCACAAATTACTATATTATTTTTCACTTCAATTTGACATTTACCAAAAATCCAATATTCTAGGATCAGACATTTATTTTAGAATACCTGATGTATATAGCACTTGACAAAGCAATATCACAAAAGTCAAACTCTATGCTCAAAGAAATTTACATGTGGCCAATGAAAGAGAATATTCATCTCTAATGATATGGCTATTTTGCAGGTAATAGGTTTGGGTTTCTGCTTTAGAAAGGTAAATGGAAGACTTAAAACTTAGAAATATTTGATGGAGAATAAAAGAAAATAAAACAGAAAGTCATATTACTATAAATGCCAGGGACAAAAATTACACAGGGATAAGTAGGTGGTATTAAATTTAATTTTTAGAACATTGAGAAACATGATGAAAAGACATGAAAAAAATTCATGGAAATAAAGTCTGACATTTTTATTAACTGTGAATAGTGTAATATGAACTCAAAAAATACTAAAAATACTATAAAGGTATGTTATCATTATGTCAGTGAAACAAATTATATACTTGAGATTTCAAAGGGAGAATATTATATAATAGTATCATGCAGTGTTCAGATCTCAAATGGATGTCCACTTCTAGGTAACAGATTTTTTAAATGACTTTAAGTAATATAAAAGCATTAAAAATTAAATTCAATCATTGATTTAAATTATCTGTTTTTTGACTAGATTCACTTGACTAGTAACAAAGATATGTAAAGCAAAATTCTTATCCTTAAAGAAATTTCATAATGTGAGATGACAGATCCATAGACAAATAACTCTTAAGCTTGTGAGAAATAGTATAAAAGACATATACACTGAGAATCAATGTAGTTGACTTGGGAAAGCACACTACACATAGAGTAACTGAGGGTGTTACTATTACTATTACTCATCCCTCAATCCACTATATTCTTGACCTCCTTGAAGTCTGGGATAATTTTATGAGGACAAGGGTCAGTTGGTATTATAAAGTCTCAATAAATGCAATGACTCCATAATGCTTGAAGCATTAAGGGAGTAGATTAATGCAAACACCTCATACCTACTCAAAGGAATAACTTCAACAGATAACTATGCAGATTTTATGAGTACACTGTATTGTTCTTCTCAGTTCAAAACTACTTTTCTTCCATAAAAATGAAAACCCACTTATTAAAAAACCATCAGGGGGCCCTGCCCAATGGTGCAAGCGGTTAAGTGCGCAAGCTCTGCTGTGGCAGCCAGGGGTTCACGGGTCCAGATCCCCGGCACGCAACGATGCACTGCTTGGCAAGCCATGCTGTGGTGGTGTCCCATATAAAGTGGAGGAAAATGGACACGGATGTTAGCCCAGGGCCAGTCTTCCTCAGCAAAAAAAAAAAAAAAAAAAAAGAGGATTGGCAGATGTTAGCACAGGGCTGACCTTCCTCACAAAAAAAAAGTCATCAGGAGTGATTAGAAGTGTAGTCCTACAAATGCAACCTTTGTCCCCAGTTTGGAACTGTTTATTTGTAATAATTTCACCCAATTAGAATCTTGTGAGATTTTGGTGTCTTGAGGCACACCACCTAAACCTAATCAGCCTGGTCCTAGCTCTTAGTTGTCTCAAACCTTCATGATTATCCAAGTAACCTTCTTTGTTTTTAGTGGCTTCCAGCAGTTGAGGGTATGCCAAGACCCATTTTGATATGGGTTTTTTCTCATTCACCTGATGTGTAGGAGTTGCTCAGCTAGCTTCTGGATTTCTTTCAGAGGAAACTGTTCAGTATGGAGGTGAAGATTTGGTGTGCCCATGAGCAGAGGTGAGTTCAGGAGCCTCCAATATCACCCTCTTGAACCGGAACTCCTGTGTCCCTGCATTCCTTGACTCATGGCCCCCTTCCTCCATCTGCAAAGCTATCAAAAGTTGGTTGAGTTCTTCTCTAACCTCGCCTTCTGCCACATCTCTCTAATTCATGAGAATTCTACAAATCCTCATTTCTCAAATTTTGTCGGAAAAAATATTACCTCTCTAATGTACAATTTCAGGTAAACACAACCATTTCTTAGAAATATATAAATCTCAGTTTTATATAACTATGCACAAAGCATAAACGTATTTAAAATAAAAAGGAAATTCAAAAAGATAAGTGATAAAAGCACTCTACGAAAGGAATAGTGAGAAATAGAATAGAGGCAAAGCAGATTAGTTCCCAATGCTGTCCTCTTAGCTGGGTGCCCAGTGTAGTCCATCGCCATTCATTTGCATATACCCTATTTTAGAATCTTTGCTAGGGAGGGAATTGTGTATATTTAAATTATGAAACACAGTCACAACCTGATACTTTTCTTCAAATATAAGATGATGTTCATCTTAAAAGGGGATATTGACATATTCTGGGATGGCATATAGACCAAACCAGTATTAAAAAATATATATTGTTTGGAAACCAATATCAGTTTTTTATAAGGTAGAATATAATACTAATTATAATTGTTATGCCAAACATTTTCTGGGTCTGGCCCAGTGGCGCAAGCAGTTAAGTGTGCACGCTCCACTGTGGTGGCCTGGGGTTCGCTGGTTCGGATCCCGGGCACACACCGATGCACCTCTTGTTAAGCCATGCTGTGGCAGTATCCCATATAAAGTAGAGGAAGATGGGCACGGAGGCTAGCCCAGGGCCAGTCTTCCTCAGCAAAAAAGAGGAGGATTGGCATTGGATGTTAGCTCAGGGCTGGTCTTCCTCACAAAAAAAAAAAAAAAAAAAAAATCAAATATTTTTCTTTTTTTCCTAGAAACAATGAGCACTTTATCACTGGAAGTATTCAAATCCACACAGTATGCTTGTATTTCAGAGTAGTATAAAGATATTTATAAATTGGGGCAAAAAGGTAGATAGGCTTTAAGATAGCTTCTCATACAGAAAATCCAGGATTCCCTGAATACTGAATGAAAGAAATAAAACAATAAACATTTTTTTCTTTACCAATTTCTCACTATTTTTAGAAATACATTTAAAATTTATGTTATCAATTTTTATTATTATTGTTCTTTTTAAAATATGTTAATAGTAAATTTTCACTAATTCAGCCTGATTAGAGTTTCTTTAACTCAGTAAGGTTGCCTTAAAAATTATGTACAACAGATAAAGAAAGAGTTGTTAAGGGAAATTAATAAAAGCATAAACTTCAAGGGAATAGTCATTTCATTTGAGAAGCTTATTTCTCTCAAGAGTGTTGTTGTAACTGTTGGCACTATGGTCATAGAAAGACCTTGACTCTACCCACTAACCAGCTAAGAGACCTTGGACAATCTTCCTAGTCCCTCTAGGGCTCAGTTCTTTCATCCATGGCTGAAAGAATTTAGTCAAGATGATCTCTAAGATGATTCCCATCTCTATGACTTTATTATTTCAGGTACCACATACAACCATATCAAGAGGAGAAGATCATGTATTGATTTTGGTAACTTTATCTTAAATAACGAATTACATTAACAACTTCTCTGGCAATAATCTTTTTCATATTATCAGAATAGCTGAAAATACATCTTTAAGAATGATGTTTTTCAGTTTTGTTTATAGGCTTTAGTGGAAAAAAGCATTTCATGACAAGAGGCTATAAGCAATATAGCCATTTTTAAAGAAACATAGATATGAAGTTACATATTTTTAGATATTTTCCATCCAATCTCAGCTATAAATGTCTTTATCACCTACAGTTACCTTTGGAATTAAATCTTTTGAGAGATGAATGCTGTAGACTATTTAATGCTTCAGCGGGTTTAGATGCTTATAACCTG
Organism: Ceratotherium simum simum; assembly: GCF_057802395.1. Taxonomy (NCBI): domain Eukaryota; kingdom Metazoa; phylum Chordata; class Mammalia; order Perissodactyla; family Rhinocerotidae; genus Ceratotherium; species Ceratotherium simum. Next base: position 51,460,774 of record NC_141909.1, read on the forward strand.
TGAAAAGTTAAAATGTTTTTCCTTTTATTTCACATCCATTCTAAATCTTCATTGCCACTTTTGAAACATATTTTAGAACCAAAAAGATATTAGTGATCATCTGGTCCAATTCTAGCACTTTTAAACCAGGACCACAAATTATTTTCATTCCTCCCATCAAGAGGTGATAGCTAGAACGTTTGCTCTTGAAGCTCTGAGGCACCTGTGAGAAGTTCTGCTATGTCGAGGTGGTTGCCATGCTGGAAAGGCCACGTATAAAAATTCTGGTTGATGATCGAAGCTGAGTTTAAGCCTTCCTCCCATTCCCAATGAAGCATCGTGTGACTGGAACTGTTTTGGACCCTTCATTCCAGCCTACCTGCCAGCTGAATACCCCTGAGTGACTTCCATCAAAGCTACATGAAAGAGAAGAATCACCCATTTGAATGCTGCCAAAATATTGATTCATAAAATGATGAGATATAATAAAATTAATTTTGTTTTAGGCAATTAAGTTTTGGGTGGCTTTCTTTTTTAATGCATCTGCTGATAAAATGAATTTGGTACCTGTAAGTGAGGCGCTAACTTACAAAATCTGAAAGGTGTGATTTTGGTTTGCGGACAAAACAACAGGCAAAAGTCTGACAAGCCTTGAAGTGACAAGTATAGAGGACTTGAAGGAGACTGAAAAAAAAAAATTATCCTGAGAGCTGGCAGAAAGTTTGGTAATCCTGCCACCTGAGGTAACCTGGAAAATATAAAATGTACTTAATGAACTTGATAATCTAGCTAAGATGATTTCTGGGCAAAGTGTCGAAGGTACCACAGGGTTTCTTTCCACTGTCTAATAAAATGAGAGAAGAGAGAGATGAATGAAATAATCAACTGTTAATAAAATATGGAGTGAATGTAAAGGGTTTAGGATAATCTTTCCAACCAGCAAGTTGTCCTTAAAGCAAGAGGTGGTCTCAGGGTAGAGATCAAATCTAGGTCACTGCCAGTAGAATACAACCTCAGTGAATCCAGGCTGTGGTTGTGAGATCCCTTGTTAAGACTTGAGAAGGATTTAATGTTTTAAGGCTGTGTCTCATTTACAAAAAGAAAAAGGGCATGCCATATAGACACTCTAGGACAGACAATAATGCTCAGCATAGTCAAACAACAGCCTCACCAAGAAAACCAGCAAAAAAACCAAGCTAAGAAGGATTTATCTCAAAAAAATTTATGGGTATAGTTTTGTTTAATGGAATAGATTGGGAATTGACACAAAAGAGGCTCACAACACTTTAAAGGAATTATATTAGCATAGATTAAGAGGGACAGAGAGAGTAAAAAGAAAATTTAAGAAGACCTTGAGATAACCAAAATTTTATATGCAAGATGCAGTCTAAAAAAACTGGATTTATGGAAACTAGATTTTATAAAACAGGCTATACTATATGGAAAAAGAAGTTTTCAGAGGGTGGGACCAAAACAAATAGCCATGTAGAATTTTACCCAGAGATCAAGACTGAGCCTCAATTAGAGAAATTAGAACCTCTGCCAGAGGGTATTTAAGAATTGCTGTGGGACAGTGATGGCTATGTATCTCTCATTTTTCCCTTTATGGAACAGGAGTGTTCCTGTCTTATCTTTGGACCTAAGTTGGGGGGAGGGGGTGCAAATAATTTGTCTCTTTATTTCACAGATCTTCAGACCAAGAGCAATTTTACTCAAGGAAAAGAAGACAAGGTACTTCTTCTACAGTTAGACCTGATTTAGATGATGAGATCCTAGACCTTGAAGCTGAGCTTCTTTGCATAATAGGATGAGACGTTTGGTGGTTCTTCCATGATGAAGGAAGGTCAATAATTTTGTCAGCAGAGCATGGACTATAGTGGTTTTAAGCATGGAAGTAAATTCTTTGAAATTTGTCTCATGAGTATTCACGTCTATGATCCCTCCCCTTGAATATATGCATGGTTGGGATTGCTTCAATCAATAGAGTATGGCAGAAGTGGTGCTAGATTATAAAACACCATGTAACTTTCACCTTCTTCACTGGAACAATTATTCTTGGCACCTTGACCCACCATGTAAGAAGTCTGACTACGTTGAGGCTGTCATATTGAAAAGTCACTTTTAGGCATTTTGCTGACAATTCCAGCCTTTCAGATATACTCTCCAAATCACCGTATGTGTGAGTATGCCATTTCCACTTTCCAATCCAGACCATTTAACAGTTGAATATCATTAAGTGAGCTCTATTATGCCACATGGATCAATAGAATTATCCAGCTGAGCTCTGCTGGAAGTCCTGACCCACAAAATTTGTAGAACGCAGTAGAATGGTTGTAGGATTTTTACCACTAAGTTTTGTGGTCATTTGTTCCACAGCAATAGATAACTGGAACACCAAGCTTCTCTTTTAAAAGATAAATCTTTAACAGATAAAGTTATGGGAAGAAGAAATGAAGTGATTTGCACAAGTTCATGCAATTATATCAGGGCAGGACTGGGATGCAAAACCAGGATCTACATCTTCCACTTACTTCTACTACACCTCATTGTCTTGATAAAGTATATTTTTTAATATAGTGCTACCTTATAATGTTTAGAAACCAAATAATCAACTTTATGAAAGTAAAACATGTTTCTCGTTAGTCCTTTCTTCTGCTTTCTTTCCTTTTATCTCATTGTCTTCTACTATTTTTCGTTTTGAGTCTCTGCCCTCATATGAAGATAATAAACATAGGTGAATTCTAATTCTTAGTGGACTTCAAAATAGAGATACATTATTTCTGCGACAAAGATTTAATGCCCTATTTCCCTGCCCCTATTCACTGTCATCCCCTATAACTGTAACTAGTATCACAATTTCACACCACCTTCCCGACTAAAGTAAATCCTTCCTCAGGATCAAGACAGCTTCTAGTCAGATAGAATCTAAAAGCTTTAATCCAGTAAATCAGCATTTCCACACTGAGGTAACTTTTTGCTAACCCCACTCTTTCCTTGCAGTCACGTTCTCCTTCCCGGATTGGTTTTTGAGATAAAGACATCCTACATTATATGTCAAATCACTGAGTCTCTCTCCCTTGTTTAATCTCATGCCTGGGCCCCGGCTTGGATTCCCTTCCCTGCACATTTCCCGGATTCATGCAGGATTTTAGTCCCACCATGTTCTTATAGATTCTGTATTCTAATCTGTCTTGAAAATCTTAGCCCTGAAGCAGGAATTAGGCTACTTCTCTCCAATTTCCTTGGCGTTTCTGTAATCCTCTCTAGAATCTTTGCTTTAGTACTTAGCTGCCTTAACTTAGTTAGAGTTACTTAACACCCAACTCATACACTCTTGTTGGTCTTCCCGGACACCAGCGTGTTGGCCTGCCTGTCTGCCTGTCTTCATCCATTGTTGTCTAGTACTCACTGTTGTAGTCTCCAGATAAAATGCTTTGACAGTCTGGCTGGATTTCTAGCACTTGATTCTTGTTCAATTCCCAAGAGCTGATTTTATCTCAGTGTTGGTTTTTAGCCTCTCACTTTTATCCAACTTAAACTCTGCCACCACCAAGTCCTAGATTGGTTAGAGAAGAATTGCTGTACAATTAGCTAGTAAAGAGGCAATTATGTCACTCTGATAATTAAAAATACATTGTCAGTCAGGTGTGCTAATAAAATTTTAATAAAAATTTATCTCTTTTCATATCTTTTAAGAAAATACTCATGCTATGCTTTCTTCCTACTCTTTGATAAGAATAACAACTGAAGGCCATAGATTTAGAAATTGAATTTCAATGTCTTTAATGTGCACATATTTACAAAAGGTCTGACTTTAGGGTCACTCACTATTTAAGTGAAAGGGGTAGTTTTTGTACTTGCTTCTAAATAACAGTGTTCTCCCAGTAGAAAGATATCACATACTTATTTATATAGAATGCTGAGCTTTTCTCTGTGATGCACTGAAATAAAGCATATGACCATTATGTGTGTGATGTTTTTATTTAAAAAGTTTATAATTCTGAACTGGATTCCTGATCAAGGACTTAACGTGACTAAAAATATATGCATATCAACTATTGTAATCATTTACAAAGTTAAAAAAAAAACACATTGCAAGTTTTTTGTATGTTCCTCATTATATTGTATATGGATTGTGTATTGGTCTGGGTCCAATGAGGACAATGAGCCACACAGTAATTTAAATAGGGGAAGTTTGATATGAAGAATTACTTAGTTATGATAGAGTTGTAACTATAAAGAAGAAAAAACTCTAAGGGTACTCTAAAGGATTTCTCCCCCTTTTCCTAGAACTAGGGAAATGTACCTAAGGCAGGACATACTTTGGACATATTCCACCCCCAGCAGGATAGTGTTCAGACCTAGTTTGAATAGTGAAGTTCGTTGAGCCTGGGCCAAAGCTGGTTTACAGGTATTAAGCAAGCAGAGAAAAAACTTCTGTGCTGGGGCTGCGTGGTGGCCAAAGGACTGTTTGCTCTGGGTACATGGATGGCGCAGAGCAACACCAAATGTCCCTACACATCTGCCCTTTGTCAGACAGTGTGTGGCACAAACAAGAAAAAACAAAATAACATTTACCCTAACCAATAGAGGCCCCCTTCCATCTGCAGTGTTTCTCCAGTGCCCTCTACCGACGGAGTTTAAAATCATGCTCGCTGTAAGGGAGAAAATGCTTGAAGAGTCTGTCTGTGACTGACAGCAAGTATACAAAAGTGTAAATTTGGAGTTGTGAGGCAATACATTGATAACTCCCACAGGTACCATATAGGCTATGTCACTGTGTTGTAAATATACATTAAACACAAAAGAAAACAACTCTTTTGTGCCACATATTTAGCCTATAAGTATTATCACAACCATTATGCAATAAAAATTAATAATTATATATATTTTAACATTTTAAAAAATTTAGATGGATACTATTGATGCTTTAGATCTTTTAAGAAGTTTCCCTCCGAATTGGAACTTAGATAACCTTTGTTCTAGATAAGCTTCTCTGTATTGCCAAAAAACAGTTGAAATTATTCCATGGACTTTGTATCAGTCTTCATATTTGGCTTTTATTATATGCAAAAAACAGACTTTTGTGTCTTTCCTTTGTTTCAGTTTCTATGCTAGTCTTCAAATATGTGGCAATATTAATAATACACACAAATAAATGTTAAATTGTGATGTCGCTTACAGCAAATGCCTGTCCACAGACTAATCTCACAGAGCCAAAAGTGACCATTTTGAGTCATACATAATCTTTCTGTGCTCAGAACAAAATATATTTCAGTGTTCCAACATTGGCAAATGAGGAGCTATATGACAGTAGGCATTTGTTGTACTATACAAAATGAAGATAATTCTAAAGAATTTGACCCCTTTTTGGTTATCTGAATTTATTCTGAATGGGAGATTGAAACTCTCCTGGAAGAATGTTTGCTATCATGCTGAATGTGAATTCCTTTAATCTTCTTATATTAACAAAAATGCACTGGGTAGTTTAATGTAGTTTTTGTCTCACATAAATTAAGGAATTATTTATATTGGTGATCATTAACATAATGATATTTTAAAATCAAAGCTTTGTCTCTAAATGCCTTAGTCTCCCAAGAACAATTGGAACTCATCCTAGATTCAGATTTGCGGTCCTCATGTCCATATGAGTGTTTTTGTTCTAGAAGGTTAGTCACATAGTCAGCCTAGTTTACTGGTTAAAGGTGTGCAGTCTAGAGTCAAATTTTTGAATTTTGCAATTGAATTTTATATTTATCTATTTTTTCATCTACTAATCCTTGCAACCAATACAAGGCCCTGTGCTACATAATGGGAATACAGCGGTGAGTAAGACAGACTCAGCCCCTGCCCTCGTAGAACTTATATTCTAGCCCAAAATAAACACACATTAAATAAATAAATGTCAGCTGAGTTATTGAAAATTTTGGTAAGTAGTTTGAAGAAGTGTGCAGGGTACTATGAAAGATAGAAGGAAGGTCTCATCTCTCCTGCATATTAGGAAAGTCTTGTCTGGGGAAATTACACTTGACTTTGATCTAAAAAATGACTAGGAATTGATAAAGGAGAGAGTTGTGGGGTTTGGTGAGTTGTCCAGGTGGAGGGAGAGGCCCCTGAGAAAGCCCTTGAAGCATGGAATAATCCAGAGTGATAGAGGACCTAAAAGAAAAACAGAGTTCTCAAGACAACATGCTGTGAGAAGAGTCTGGTGAGGGGGCAGGGGCTTCATCATGTATTATTTAAAATTATTTGAAATTTTATTTTCTGTGACAAACCTCACTAAATCTCATTTTCTTCTTCTGTAAAATGGAAATTTTAAAATATCTTTGTTTCAGAAGTGTTATAAAGATTAAATAATAGAATGTTTACAAAGTCTTTGGCACAAAGTTTTGCCAGACTAAGCAACTTGTGAAGGATTTACAATAGCAGAACAATACAATTTGTTTTTGTTCATTTTTCTAATGGATAGTTTTTGCATAATTTCAACTTTGATCATAAATTTTTTAAGGATAGTATTTTTACATCTTGATTTATAAAATCAGTCTTGTCATTTATGTATTTAGAAGTGATTAAGTATTAGAGAGATGAGAAAGGCACTGTTTATTTAAAGTATAAATAAGTTTTTAAATATATATATATATAAGAAAACCAGACTGTACATATTTTGGAACACAGGTGCTCGAATATTTCAGTTAATAAATAATTTAGACTCTAATTTGAAGAATTGCAACCTTAGGCATCTTCCTATTAATATATTTCTACTTTTTTCTGGAACCATGGAAAATAGAATTACCCATGTGGTATCTGTTATGACTTTCCTCACTAGGCTAGCAAAATTGCCTGGTTTTAAAGTACTTTCCAATATTTAATTAAATAATCTTTGAGGTATAAGAAACAACAATGGGCCTTCCTGTACCTCTTTTATAGGAACACTGGGCCTAGTTGTCAAGGTAAGTTGACCTCATTTTCAAGACAAACTGGAACATCACAGGAAGGAGTCATGGTATCCAATAGTTCCTCAGTAAGCATTTTGTTATTTAAGTGTCATTGGAAGCAAGCTTGAAGTGGACACACTGTTTTTCACATTTACGTTTTTTTTTAAGAAAAATCATACAAAGCTCTTTAAATGTCAACTCTTTTACCTCTGCACTTATTTCTTTCCCTTGGGGAGCATTTTAAATGGTATGTTCTCATCCTTCCCTCTCTCCCATTTTCATTGGCCCCTGTAGGGTATTATTCTTTTACACAAGAAACTGACAGTTCTGGCCTTGCTAAAAGGATCCATTGTCTGTTTTTCTCTGATGAAAATCCTCGCCCAGTGCTCCATTGACCTTTTGAATTTTCCCTCTTTACCTCTGCTGTATGCTGGTTGCAACATGAGCTCTTTTCCCAAAACCCATAAGAAAAAATATATATGATAATAGAGAAAAATGTCAGAAACATGAAAACCAGGTGCTGTGATTTGGGCCTGTACCATTGTGAAAATCTAACCCCTGGTGACCTTAGAACAAAACGTATATGTCGTGCCTTCCAAGAAAATTGAAAAGGGAAACATTTCAGGGATACTTACTGAAATATTAGGAATGGTCTCATGCATTTCTTTAGGGATACCAGAGAAAGGTTAGCATGCATGTGTATCTGGGGGGCAAAATTTACTTATGGATAAGACCAAAGAGTCAAATATCAGAAATCATCTGATTAAGCCTATAATTTATAGATTCTGAGTGATTTCTACGTGAGTATCCTCAGTGGTAGAGCTGGAAAGATGCCAAGCCAATGACACCATGCAGTCACCTTTCCCTGAGCATACTATGGCTGGCTGCCTCATTTAAGAAAAGGGCTACGCTGCTTGCCTTTTAGCTTTCTTTTTTGTTCATTTCATCTTTATTTTTACAGTAGCACCCTCTATGTTAGTACTTAAGGAAAATTAGTGAGTTTTGAAGGGAACGCTCAGTTACAATTAATTCGTGAACATTGTGTCTCCTCCTGTTTCAGTATCATGGAATGATATGGGACTGATTCTAAGGAGAAATAAAAATTAAAAGTAAAAGACTTAATTCTCTCCTGTGAAAATAGGAGAAGAGACTACTCCCTCCCCACCCAATTTTCTTAGATTACTTATGTTAGAAAACTTGTAATAGTAAGTACTTCTCTGTACATAAATCCTTTTGAAAATTAGATAGGCCTTTTGTCATCTTTATGACCTAGGAATGTCTTTCTCAAAGACCTAGGAGCCATCTCTTTGAAATGTAAACCTCAAGGGAGATTACATCACTATTTCCCAGCTTCTGTGGGAGGGTAGGAGTTTAACTGCAGTGAGTGCCTTGCTCCAAATTGGAAAACTACCTCCTGTTATGAATATTTGAGAAGTTTGTTTTTCCTCTACTAGCCAATTAGCTAACACAGATGGTCACCCCAATTACCAGGCAAGTTAGATGTACATATGTGACAAATGGTGCCTTCAAGTCCTCTTACTTGAGGACTAGTTATTGTTTATCTTGAAAACATGTCTGAAATGAATTGTATCTGCTTGTCTATATAAGGGAATGGGCATTGTTTCCATCTTTGCAATCTCTTGGCAGACTGCCTGTGATGCATATCACATTCTGATTTAATGCTTACTCAATAATAAAAGTGTTTTCTTTCTTCCTATACTACCTTTGTGAAGAGGATTTCTGGGTTAGGAGAAGATTTTATTTTTAATTATGTTTCCCCAACACAATATGGTTTAAAATAAATAGATATATGGGGGCCAGCCCTGTGGCATAGTGGTTAAGTTTGGTGCACTCCGCTTTGGCAGCCCAGGTTCGTGGGTTTGGATCCCTGGCATGGACCTACACCACTCATCAGGCATGCTGAGGCAGTGACCCACACCCAAAATAGAGAAAGATTGACACAGATGTTAGCTCGGGGCTAACCTTCCTCAAGCAAAGAAAAAAAAAGAGGAAGACTGGCAACAGATGGTAGCTCAGGGTGAATCTTCCTCAGGAAAAAAAATAGATACTCTTTAAAATGAGTATGTGTAGCAATCAACCAGGAAAAATATAATAGACCCAAATGTCTCCTATCTGAAATAAATTTACTTCAGTCTTTTCAAGGCCTTGTCTATAGATAAGGAAGAATTTGTATAGAAGTGGAATATCTAATCTATAGCATCAAGAAATTTGCGGAGACAGATAGAAACCCTATTTATCCTCATCATCATGATTTTCTTTCTGAACCTGTCACTATAGTTGGATTAGTTGTAAATAAAGAAATAAACATAGTTAGTGATGATTTAAAAGGATTTTCAGGGTATGATTCAATGAAATATTTCAAGGAGGTCATTAAATGTGTAGGAGAGGAAGAAATTTTCCCCTACCCTGCTAGGTTCTCCTGGCTGATCTAACAATTAAATTGACATGAGACAGAAGAACAGGAGAAAATCAAAGTTTAAGAACAAGTATACATGAGAGAAACCCAGGAAAACTGAGTAACTCACCAAAATGGCTGAAGCCACTACCTTAAATATCATCTTCAGCAAAAGATGAAACAGGATGTTGGGGGTAGTGGTTTGGGATTTCAAAAGGGAGGAAGGCAATTCACAGGGAGAGGGAAAAGCAAATGTTTGGTAAACAAATGTTTGCTGTGACTTGCAGAGACAGTGGGACTTTTGTAGAGGATTTTGATCGAATGGGCCTTGCTAGCTACCTCCCTGTCTACCACACATAATTCATATTACACTATAGTTATCTATGGTGATAGCTCCTTCCTGGAACAGGCCTTCTATCTTAAATTCTTTTAGGCATTTAGGGAGAATGTCAAAATTTCTTCTTGAGTCTTATGTTCTTAAAAATAATCAAGCCAAAGAGACACATTTTGGGGTAGCAAATTCTGCTCCCCTACAAATGTCTTCTATTACATCTTGTGAGAAATGAGAACTGTATCAATAAGTAGAATCTAATTATAATTTTATTAAAATGTATCATATGAGGCCATTTTCAAATCAATATTTTCATCACTATGTCCATGAAATGATATACACACTTCCTCACTAGGTGAAGTCAGTGGTGGGTTTCATCAAAACTTCGGTTTGGTATTTATTTGACTATGTTTCTACTGTTGATATAAACAAACAGAAATTACTTAATTCAATTAGATAGGTACTTATGACATGGTAATTATCAAATGTTAAATAATGATAATCCTTAGTTGTAATGCAGCCATGGGAATGAGGAATGGGAGACACAAGGATGGCAACAGGGTATGTGTATGTGTCTAATATTGATTAATTTCTAGTGAGAACTTTTCATGTTGGACTTTCCTTAGGAAAGTTTATCTTTCTCACCAAAACCAAAGTGGAATAATGGTATATAATCCTCTCACTGATATGACGTAGGGAAAAAATCAAGAGAATACAAATATAATAGTGCTTCTTTTTTTATAATCAAGGTGTAATTAAATAATATATTTCCATAGGGTCATTTAAAGCTCATTTATTATATCTTCTTTGTTTTGTTTGTTTGTGAGGAAGATCAGTCCTGAGCTAACATCCGCCAATCCTCCTCTTTTTGCTGAGGAAGACTGGCCCTGGGCTAACATCCGTGCCCATCTTCCTCTACTTTATATGGGATGGCACCACAGCATACCTTGACAAGTGGTGCGTTGGTGCGCGCCAGGGATCCAAACCCCAGGCCACTGCAGCAGAGAGTGCGCACTTAACCGCTACGCCACCGGGCCAGCCCCTATTATATCTTCTTGATTGCATAAAAGATTGTGTAAAATGGGAACTATGACTAGTGGTCTGGTCTAAATCTGCCATTTACAGATGTTGAGTGAGTAGATCCTGAACATTGCCCAGGTTTGCTGACACAATGGAGAATCTTGGAGAAATCACAGACTGAGAATTTTAATTATTAATGAATTCTCTAAAATGAAGGGTCTTTCATTCTATTGTAGATCTGCATGGAACTGACTGAAGAGGTTCAATAAAACCTGAGAAGACAAAAGAAAAGGCTTCTTAGTGATAACAGTTAGACATACCTACCTCAAAGTATACTGAACATTTCCAGAATAAAGTGCCATCAATAACAGACTGCATTGTCTGCCTCATTACCCACCCGGGACCTCAGATCTGGTCAATAGCCCAGGACCTCAAGCCGGACATCTGTATCCAGAGTCCTAACTCTCCATGTCAGATATGGAGCTGCCTCTTCTCCCTCAAGCAGAAATATGGCTCTAACATTTTTTAGTACTTAGTCTAGGACAAGTATTCTCCATGGCGTAGTCTTGCTGATATCTCTTGAGGACATCTGAAGAGACCTCTGAACTGGCATTATATATTTGAACAGCACAGTTTCCCAGTGAAACATCCAGGTGTTTCCACTTTCTCAGCAATTCTAGGGCTGCTGTCATATCTGCCTGCATCACATCCATCTCCTTCAGTGACTGACATTCAATTCAGAGCGTCGGTTTTGCTTCTTGGCCCCATTTTTCTATCAGTTTAGTGGCCATAAATCACAGAGTGGGGTTGGGGGAGGGGGCAGAGCTACATTCTGGCTCATATATAGGTTCTGGGGCCTGGCTCATATACGGTGAGGGGTCTTTGGATACTGCATTAAAGTTCAAAGATTCTTCATGAGATCAGAAAATATGATGTGTATGACAGGATCTTGCTTTTCTGTCCCTCGTGCTACACCTCTAGTACTTCTAAGGTATAGAAAACATTCCAGAGGGATCAACCTGTTGTTCTAGCCTAGTTGGCCTCTGTGGCTCATAGTGAGGGAACAACAAATGCCTCTCAGATGGCCATGGGAGACAGGAGGTGTAGGGTACCTTTGTCCCTTCCCTGTTTTATATACCACCTCACCTATTATTCTCCAATGACAATTGCACTTCACTCTGATGAAAGCAAATATTAGATAGAACCCAATGAAATTGTTTCTGTTCAACCAATTTTGTGTGATTCAATTTATAGTTTCTTCACAGAAGTGTTCAGGTAAAAATCATCAAGTCTTGTAGATTTGAGGGAAAAGAAAAGAAATCATGACTTTTGGTAAGGAAAACAGTGTAGATGAATGAGGACATGTCTACTTTCTGGGCTGTAGTTGGTTCTCTCCTAAAATATCTGAAATCAATCAAACATCTTTGCCACAGCAAAGCAATACCATGTTTTTTGAAGGTATACATCTGGTCTATATGAGAAATTTCTTTACCTTTTATTTTCAAACCCTGACTCATTTCCTACAAAATAAACTTAGTCTTAGGGCACATTTGCCTTCTCCTTACTCTAGGTTACATTTTAAACTTTCTTATAGAAAAGATAGCAAGTGGCATTATGCCCAAAATGCTTTTATTTTATTCATATGTTTCTTTTTTCATCGAGGAGTGAAGGATGGAAGTTTCAATTTTCCAACATGAAAGTAATATGCTTATACACATTAATTCATGTTCATGTTAACTGTTTGTTTGTGTTTGTTTCTTAGGGCAACATTAGGGTATCTCTAGTTTCTGGGCGAAGCTATACTTTGAATCTTTTAATTATAATGAAAGGAATATTCCAGGATACTAAGAGACATATACTTGTCAAAACGATTGTATTTGCCCTTTTATTTTCTTTCAATTTCAACAGACAGAATATATTTAAATAAAATCTGTACTGTATGACATCGCCCTATATGACAGGAGGATATTTCACTTGTTGCAGAATCCTGAGGCCCCAACCTTGCACCGTTCCTTTGTAATTAGGAGCTGACAACAGAGAGAGCATCAAAGCTGTGGCAGAGACTATCTAGACCACTTCTCTAGCAAAATGGAGAGGGTGCCTTATCTGCTTTTATTCTGTATCTCAGGGAGAAATTATGGCCACCACTTAACTCTACCATGACTTCAACCAATGAACTAATTCTATTAACCATTCTCAGGCAAAATTCTTTCTTACTGAGGGACACATCCCCCCAAGAAAATTAGAGAGATAAATATTTGAGCAAGGTATTTGTATGCATTATTTATTTTTCTTCAGTGCCTGTATCCTATGAGGAAGAATGTCATGACTTTAATTAGAACAATCACCCCAACTTAATAGTAATTTCTATTCCCTTAAAGAGGACATGTCATTGCACGGGGGCGCAGGAGATAAAGCCTCAGGAAGAATTCTGTGTGTTACCCCCAAAGTGGGGTCATTTGCTTGCCGCAAGACAAGCCAATAGTCAAGAGGCAAGGTAGTAGGAGAGGAAGAGTTTTATTTCAGCTTGCCAGCAAGCTGGAAGATGGAGGACTAGTGTCCAAAAGAATCATCTTAAAACTACAAAATCTCGAGGCAGTTATATAAGGCAAATGGGCTAAAAAGAGGGGGTCTTGGAATGTTGACCATCTGGTGTAGCAGACCTTGAAACACCATATCCTCTCTTTTTCTGTCATCAGTGATGGATACCAGCATAGGGTTTCCTTCCTGGAGGTCATTACATGCCAGAGGAAACTTAAAGAACAAAGTTATCACCTTAATGCAACAGGGAGGTTTATGTGCAAGCCAGGGTCATGAAACTAGCAGAGCATGCATATTTCCCAGAGGCAGGTACTTAGTTACTCAGGTATGTATAAACTAAAACATTTTATCATAAGAACTGGTGAGTCAGGTTCATATATAGTTCTAACATGGCTTTTTTTCTATAAGATGGCTTCTCTTATGCTAACCTTTGGCTACGCCAATATTAGCTGACTCAGAGGCGCTAACATGAGGATCTACCATAATCCCATGTAACAAACTCTATTTAGTCTTAGCTATACAGTGTGAATTGTGTTATTGTCACTAAGTATTTTATTGTCTTTATAATATCCTGAGATTTTAAAAATGACCTTGGAGTATCATTCTAAACAGAATCCTGAAGGAGGCACATCTCTACCAACAATGATGCCCATAAGCCTAAGGTTCCGTGTCACCAGTTTAGCAAGATCCCTCACAGAACAATAATTTCTGTACAGTGGTGTTACATTGCTCCTAAGACCCTACACTAATCATGCAGGGATTATAAAATGACCCAGAGAGAGGCCTTGTGCCCACCTAACTCCAAACTTAAGGCAAACTAGGCAAGTATACAAATTGCATCAATAATATTTAGAGTGAATGAGAATCAATAAGATCTGTGTGCTCTAAAAGCAATAAAGATCTACGCAAAAGAAAGTGAATTGTTGTTGTTCTGTTATTATACAAAGAAGGGAGAAATAACATCCTATATGCATTTGAGGGGGGCAACAAATTTTCCTGATGGAGGATAGTTAATTAATTTGTTAGTTAACTTGTTTGTGTTTGGGGGCTTAAGAATTAATAGATATTTTTCATTAGGAGTGATACGATGGGAATTGCATTCTAGTTTAAAGGAAGACATAGGGGCAGGAAAGAATAAGGTTTGTTTTAAGAAATGAAGTAAGCCAGTTTAGCTAGAGTTTAGAGTGGTAGAAGAAAACACCTGGAAAGAAAGCATGGCTCTTGAAATGATGGAGCAACATTAAATACCAAGATAAGGTGTTTATGACCTATTTCAGGAGTTTCTGTAAATTATGAATATTGTTGAGCAAGGAAGTAACAAGACTGGAACTATGCATAAGAAAGAGATTCTGGCAACGAGAGAGGGAGGGCCTACCAACCTGGAAAATGAGTTTGAGAAATGTAGTGGGTTGAATGGCGTCTCACAAAAAAGTCATGTCCACCCAGAACCTCAAAATGTGACCTTATTTAGAAGATATTATTAGTCAAGGATCTCAAAATGAAATCATCTTGGATTTAGGGTAGGCCCTAAATGCTATGACCAGAGTCCTTACAAGAAAAGAAGACACAGAGAAACACAGAGAAGGTGATGTGAAGATGCAGGCAAATTGAAGTAACGTATCTACAAGCCAAGGAATGCGAAGGATTGCCTGCAACCTCTGGAGGCTGGGAGAGGAGGAGCATGGGATGGTTTCTCCCTCAGATCCTCCAGAAGGAACCAACCCTGCTGATACCTTGATTTCAAGCTTCCGTCCGCTGAACTAATAGAGAATAAGTTCTGTTTTAAGCCATCCAATTTGTGGTAATTTGTTATGGCAGTCCTAAAAGACCAATATAAGAGGCTACAGCAGACATCCAAGTGAAGCATAATGAAGGTCTGAACTAGACAGGGAGGAAGTGGAAATAGAAAAGAGCATGTGGACACAGGATTGACCATAAAGCTCATGTGTCAGAGACCTTCGCTTGTACAGCCTCCTCTAAGGCCTGAAGATTCTGAAGGTTGAATTATGTGTGAATAATTTGGAATTCTTTACTTAAATAAAACCTCCATATCATATAAATTACTGATTGTACAAAGCCTAGACTAGCCCCTGTCTACATGATGTGGCAACTAACCTATTCAAGTAAGTAGCAGTGTAAGAGAGAATCCAATGTTTCCAGTCTGACAATCTCAGAGGGTGGTGGTATCCTTTATTAGGAATGGCAAATTTAAATTTAGAGAAGGAGCTTTTTTGGAAGTAAATAAAAATCATGTTTCTTAACGACTTGTAATCTATTTATCCTTCGAGATTCAGTCCACTGCTGGATTTGTCCTGCTGTCTGTAGTTTCTGACCCCTGGTATAAAGAAACAAAAATAATGAAACCTGGTAAGTGGTATAATGGGAGCATGTGTATGGTGAGAAATGAGTACAAAGTAGGAGAAGCAGTTTACTGCCACTGTGTATTGGGAAAGCCTTTCTAGCGTCTATTGTGAATTGGGTTTATTTGGTCTTTCTTCAGAAAAGAAAAAAAAGTGCATTGACCTGTGGTTTAGACACAAGCTTCTCTAGGAAGAGGTTCAATTGTTTTTTCATCTTTGTATCCACAGTGTTGAGTACAGGGCACATCAAATTGCAGATGCTAATTCATCTTGAAAAATGGAGGACCTGAGTCTTGGGTACAGGTAGGCTATCCAAATGGAGATAGGAAGCAGGTGTGAAAAATATGGGTCTTGATCTCAGTAAAAATACTGGGGCTGGCAACATGGATGTAGGTAATCAACACAGATGCAGTTGCTGAAACTCTGGAATTGATGGAGGGCCCTAAGGGGATGGCTATTACAAAGAAAAAGACCTGAGGATCAACTTTGATAAATGTAAGTACCATGTTGGTTGCTGCGATGAGTATGGACAGACATTTTAGATATACTAACTGTAGAGCCAAAGAGATTTTAAATAAATATATTCAATAAATTGGCGAAATGGAACTTTGTTGTAACTCTGACTTTCTCTGGCTTTTTCTTGTTTGGCCCATCACTTTCGGGAAATGTCAAGTGATTCTGAAGACCACCTGGAGTTGCTTTAACTTCAATCCCCAGAGAAGCCTCAAAAGGTCAAGTATCATCTCCTACTGCTTCTCAGATGCCTTTACATCGTATCGAGTTCCTGGTTAATCTTTCCCATTCCTGTAAAATTCATATGTGCTAGTGCTCTAGATAGAAATGACACACATTCTTTCATTTTTGGAAACTGAGATTTTTTTCATAGACTCAAGAGGATAATCCCACATTTTAAAGATAGATTTTAAAATATTGAGAGCTATAAAGATTAGAATAGCTCTTTAAAAATTCCTTAAAAGTACAGTATGCAATAATAGTGCACACTGTCTTAAAAATATATTAATTTAAATTTCAAAAATAAAGTAAGGAATCATTTTAAGTGAATTTAGAGATGTATAATAATCATTATATTGTAGTATTTGAAAATATACACACACATACGAATATACACATATAGAAACCTAAATGCACACATATATGCACAAATACCATGTGCATTCATTACTGATAATAGCTCAACAAGAGATCTTACTGTATGCCAAGGATAAACTAAATCACGCCAGATATGAGCTTCTTTGTCCTCCCAACAACTCTGAGGTAGATAATATTATTTTTTACATTTTGCAATTATTACTTTATTTGGCCAACACAAATAAAATCCCAAAGGAATCTCCAAATAAACCAAAAGCTTACTCTTCAATTTAATTCAACAAATTGTTTATGTAGCATCCTCTGTTTGCTAGTCAGTGTGCCACATGCTTAGACAAAATGCCTTACTTCTATGTAAGAAAAGATATATTAATGCAGTTACGGACATCAAAGGAGCTGTTTGCCCCCAAGGCAAACACCATTCTCCACGCCAGAAGACAGAAACCAAACTGTACAAAATCTTGCAAAAGGAAAATTTTCAGCTACTAAAAAAAAAATGACGACCAGTTACCAGTCGAGCACTGTTATGTTTCCTTCTTCTTCTCCTGTCCCTCCTTCTTGCTTTCACTTAGAGCTTGGCCCTATCTTTCCTATTTCAAATATTCCTTGGTTCACTTCAAAAAGGAATCAAGAGAGGCATGGAATCCTTTCAACTTCTTCCTTGCTATTTCCCGAGACATGCTCTTAACTCTGTTTAAGAGTCTGTCTGCTAATCTTTCGGGGGGGAAAAAAAAATAGATGGAGGGCAGAGGTGCAAGGCTTCAGGGCCAGGGTGCACCAGCGGCGGCCTTCGCGCCGCTGTGGATGCCTGCGTTTCCCCACGGGCAGCTCCCACGGCTGTGCCTACAGCGGCTGGGAAGCCAGGGGGGTGGGGAGGGAGGATGGTATGGCCCGAGTCCCAGAAGGTGGCGATCCTGGGCTGCCTGCCGGTGCTGGGAGTCACGAGGGAATCTTTCCGGGATCTTCCCCGCGAGGACCTGATGCGGTTCCTGGAGGTAAAGATCACAGAAATGTGAGGACCCCAAGACCGCGTCGTCCATGTTTC
This sequence comes from Ceratotherium simum simum, assembly GCF_057802395.1. Taxonomy (NCBI): domain Eukaryota; kingdom Metazoa; phylum Chordata; class Mammalia; order Perissodactyla; family Rhinocerotidae; genus Ceratotherium; species Ceratotherium simum. The sequence continues at coordinate 51,478,508 of NC_141909.1, forward strand.
TTCCTCTCACGTTAATCCCTCAGCCTCCAGCGCCAGTTTCTGGCTCCAGGAGCTTCTGCTCCAGGAAACTGAAAATGGCCTTTCAGCTATGCTAGGTCTATAACGGGAAGTGTCACAGTTCGGTATTTCTATTACGGGTGCCTTTTTACATCTGTGACCTGGACGACTTCGCTTTTTTTGTTTATTTCAATTTCAGTGAAATGACTCAAATACTTTAGAATGTGCCCATCAAGGGGTCTGGGCCCCGTGGACAATTCCCCCAAAATTTTAGCCCTGTTTCACTCAAGCTCCAAGTCTAGTATTAGAGTCACAGTTCAAAGCAAACAAAATTGCGATGTGATAATCATATTGAAGATCCAGAAAAAGGCAATGTGAAATTCCCTTCTGAATTGGGTATGATTTTTAATGAAAGGGATCGGAAATGAGGGACCTGGGCTATCAGAAACATGCCTTTGATATGCTTATTAGTAACCACTTGGGCTGACATTGAGATTTGCCAGACACAAGGAATGCAGCATTTAAAGAAAAGTCTTAGCTGACTGATCAGCTAGTCACTAGTGTTGTTATTTGCTTTTGCAATGACTCTTTTTCTACCTTGCTCAGGACAATGCACAGAGTCGTAGACTGCACACCAGATCATCGTCTTCATGAAATCATCTTCATGGATGATGACGACTTTGATGATTTGAAAGGAGACCTAGATAAATATGTCCAAAAATACCTCGGGCTTGCCCTGTGGCGTAGCGGTTAAGTGTGCGCGCTCTGCTGCTGGCGGCCCGGGTTTGGATCCCGGGCACACACCAATGCATTGCTTGTCAGCCCACGCTGTGGTGGCGTTCCACATCAAGTAGAGGAAGACAGGCACAGATGTTAGCCCAGGGCCAGTCTTGCTCAGCAAAAAGAGGAGGATTGGCATGGATGTTAGCTCAGGGCTGATCTTCCTCGCAAAAAAAAAAAAAAAAAAGAGCAAAAATACCTCCCCAGAAAAATTAAAGTAATAAGAAATACAAAGAGTGAGGGATTGATTTGAGGAAGAATGATTAGAGCAGCCCACACTACAGGAGAAGTCCTGGTGTTCATGTACAGCCACTGGGAAGTGAATGTGTCCTTGCTGGCTGCCATCCAGGAGGACCAGCAGACCACGGTCTGGGTCTGCCGGGTGATTGATATCATCAGTATGGACACACCTACAGCTCATCCCTTGTGGCACAGGAAGGATTCAGCTGGGGGCTGCACTTCAAATGGGATCTTGTTCCCCTTTCCGAATGAGGAGGACCAGAAGGAGCTACTGTACCAATAAAGTTACCTACAATGGCTGGAGGATTGTTTGCCATGAACAGACACTATTTCAATGAATTAGACAGTATGGCATGGATATCTGGGGAGGAGAAAGTTTAAAAATATCATTTAGGATATAAATGTGTGGAGGTAAGCTCTTCATGAGTTTTTACTCTAGAGTAGGACATGTTTTCCAAAAAAGGTAACCAAGGGCTGGCCAGTGGTGCAAGCGGTTAAGTGCGCGCACTCCGCTGCAGCAGCTTGGGGTTGGCCGGTTCGGATCCTGGCACGCACCGAGGCACTGCTTGGCAAGCCATGTTGTGGCAGCGTCCCATATAAAGTGGAGGAAGATGGGCACTGATGTTAGCCCAGGGCCAGTCCTCCTCAGCAAAAAAACGAGGAGGATTGGCAGATGTTAGCACAGGGCTGATCTCCTCATGAAAAAAAAGGTAACTATATGGATCTCCTGAAGACCGGACACCATGACATATAACTCTTTGAGGCTGGCACATGTTTGGATGAGCGAATATAAGGAGGATTATTTTTCTTTAAGACCTGGTCTGAGGATTAAAAGCTATGGAAATATTGGGCACTGGCCCCATGGTTAGTGGTTAAGTTTGGTGCGTTTTGCTTTGGCAGCCTGGGTTCACAGGTTTACATCCCAGGCACGGACCTATACCACAGTGGCGGTGACCCACATATAAAGTAAAGGAAGATTGGCACAGGTGTTAGCTCAGGGCTAATCTTCCTCAGAAAAAAAAGAAAGAAAGAAAAAAAAAAGCTATGGAAATATCAATGAGTGTGTTAAATTAAGGAAGAAGTTGGGTTGTAAATCATTTAAATGATAACTGAATAATGTTTACCCAGAGATGCAGATCTCCACATGAGGACAAGTGAAAAGTGGGCACAATGAGCATGAGAAAAATGCGTTAAGAAACGGTTGCACTGCCCAGAGGAGAACCAGAAGAGAAGTGAAGAGGGTCTGAACTAAGGCAGGACTTGGTTACCTCATACTATGTGCTTGATTTTTTTTGCTTGGAAAGTAGGATATAAGTGCTACTGCATCAAAAACAAACAAACAAAAGACCGTCGTTCCATCCATTGCTTCGTACCCATTAGTGCCTTGTTTATTGTGTGCAAGAAAGTTTAGCAAACCCTGGGTACTCAAAGACGAATAAGACTAAGCCTGTTTCCCCAAAGAACATACAGTGTACCGTGGGAGACAAATAAACAGAAGATCATGCCGCCATTCATTCATTCCTTAGAAGTCAAGGTGAAGAAGGAGAGAGATTAAAAGATGACTCCCAAAGGATGGGAGTAAATGTTGACATCACCAAAGATGGCAGGATAAGGTAGAAGATCACAGCTGGCAAAAAAGATGATAAATTAAAAATGTGAAAGACAAAATGCAAATTTTGTAGTGCATTTAAAATATTTTAGTGAAGAAATGAATATATATAGATTATTAGATCAACAGGTTTACAGCTATGGAGGCCATCAGAGCTGAAGATAAAGACTTCCACATCATCCCAATCTGGTGGGAAGACGTGATAGCACAAGATGGAAGGAAATGAAAAACACACTTGGTATGAGTTTGCAATGTAAAAAGGGATTGATTGAGAATGTATTATGTATGACTCTGCATGAGTCACTTCACTTTTTGTTCTCAATGTGCTCTTCAATAAAAGTAGAAAATAAAGCTAAGAATTTTCCAATACTACCGTGTATTCTGAATGGATTCCATTTTTTTTCCTCTGTGCCCATCCTCCTTTCTCTACCAAATTTTAAGAATATTCTTGTAACACACAACAATAGAATCAGCAAAGTCAATATAATGGGAATTTTTTTAAATGTCAATTTGCTATGGAATTACTCACCGATGGATCATGCTACACTGGAAAAAGGTCATCACTAAACGGTCTAAAAAAGTGCTCCATGGGGCCGGCCCGGTGGCACAAGCAGTTAAGTGTGCGCACTCTGCTGCGGCGGCCCGGGGTTCGCCAGTTCGGATCCCAGGCGCGCACCGATGCACCTCTTGTCAAGCCATGCTGTGGCGGCGTCCCATATAAAGTAGTGGAAGACGGGCACGGATGTTAGCCTAGGGCCAGTCTTCCTCAGCAAAAAAAGAGGAGGGTTGGCAGATGTTAGCACAGGGCTGATCTTCCTCACAAAAAAAAAATAAATAAATAAATAATAAAAATAAAATAAAAATGTGCTCCTTCTCTAAGCTGGAAAAGCCGTCTTATTTCCATTTCCCCTACAACTAGGTGACATTTGTGCTGTAGGAATTCCAAGGGAGAGCCCCATGAAAGCCCCGTTGGTCATTGTACTGGAATCTACTCTGCATTCCCACATCAATGTCTACCAAGTCTGGTTTTTTCAATAAGAACTGCAGTCAGTTTCTAACACGTGGAACAGCGTGAAGTGGTGATAATACGATACTCTGCCTTACACGGAGTAAGTGCTAGTAAAACTTTTTAAAAATTCAAATTCATTTGTTTATGATAAAAGTTAGGGTTTATTTTAGCAGTGCTTGGCTTGTGATTGTGTGTTAAAGAGTGCCAAAGATCCTTTGGGCATTGCTCACATAATTTCCGATTTGAACAACAAACACTCTAAGATTGAATCAGAACTTTGGGTAAACATGATTCAGAAAAATGACAGCATGTTTTTAGCATCTTTTCATCAAATTAGAAAAATAAAGTAGCATGGGTCACTGTTGATAAGTCTGTAGTAAATTAACATGACTTTCATCTTCTAATTATATAATACTGTAGTATTATAAGGCCTGGTTGCCTATTCAGAATAATGCATTTTAGAGCATGGCAGTAGATTATAAATAGAAAAAGATGGGCCAAATCAAATTTGAGAATATGGAAAGTGAAGCTGAATATAGGTGAAGTTTTTTGAATGAGATGGATGAACATCTCTGAATGAAATATTCAAGACTATGCAGCAAACTGCCTCCCAAGGGAAACAAGAAAATTCAATTTCCTGGGTAAATTAAAATTAGAATCAAGTCTCTAAAAGACACACGCATGCATGGACACACTTGTATACACACTTATTTGTGTTTAGCAAAAACAAGTAGATTACTAGTTAAGCTAATAGATCTTTTATATCTGTGTATGTTTTGCTTCCTTTGTTTCCATAAATACTTATAATCATTGTCCTAAACATTATTTCTGGACCAAGGTTGATTTTTTTCTTTTAAATTCAGATACCCTTTTTCCTCATCTCCCCCAAATCTAAAGTGTAGACATTGTATATTTTTGAATAATTTATCACGTCAAGGAGCTGCACAAGTATAAGTAACAGATTTAAAACCACAATTGACAGAGAGGGCACTCTGCAATGACAACATCTGGAGTACAGAATTTTAAAGAGTTTTATTCAATTCTAGAAACCTTGTTTCCTTTCTTCTTTTCCAATTAAATAGAATTATTTAAATAAATCTCCTCACCTTTGTTTTGAATATTGCTAACACTAATTAAGTTGTTATATGGTGAGATACTACTGTACTAAGGACTTGACATATCTAATTTTATGTCATTCTACAACATTCTTATAAGATAGATATTATGATGATCTCCATGTTAGATATTTAGGGACTTAGGTGTAGAGGATAATTAAGTGAGTAACTTGTCCAAGTTTATACAGTTAACAAATAATAGGGCCAACATTGAAAATTTTGACTCTAAAGCCTGACTCTGAATCACAACTTCAAAAACTTGCAGTCAATTCTTAAATGCTTCAAACATTAGATGTATACTTTAGATAAATATGTAGTTTTCTCCAAAATGGTACTAGACTTTCATAAAAGATACCCATAGGTTACAGAAAATTATGGTGGGTGTTAATTAATGTTGGGGTAATAATTTATGACAAGAAAAATAGAGAAGAAAAAAATCATGATTGATGTACATGATAAACTTAGTGCCAGTGAAGAATAATCTTTTACCGTTGATAAAGATGCTCTCCTTGACCAAACTGTACTCAGGATCCTCTGAGCTCTCTTCTGGACTAGGCCTTCACCTTGTCCCCAACCTTGCTGGGCCTGCATAGCCTAGTTTTCGCAAGAATACTTTCAAGTCAGTTTAGAGAGAATCTACCACTCTTGATATCTGATCAAATTCCTCATCTCCCAGCATCCCCCAGGTGATATCTGACCACGGCTGGCCTGCCTTCAGCAAGAATCTTGCTAAGTCAGTTTAGCAAGAACTCCCTTACCCTTGATGTCTTCCCTTTAGTAATTTTCCATCTACTAACCTCCTCCCTCCCCCATTCCTTGACTATAAATCCCTACTTGTACTTGTATTCAGAATTGAGCCCACTTCTATACTGAGGTCTCTATTTCCCTATTGCAATAGTTCCTGAATAAAATCTGTTTTTACCACTTTAACTACTGTCAGGATCTGTTTTTTTCTTTAACACTGTTCACATACAGGGCAGAGAAGCATGAGGAAAAGAATGAGTTTTGAAGATGATGACATTTTATACTCCACAGTTTTTTCTGCCTATATTTAAAGGACTCTTTGTATGGAAGTTTTTAGAATGTGATTATTTCTTTCAACCACTAGCATGAAAGTTATGTTTATTTGCTTTGGCAATATTCCTAAACTCAAGGGAAGAACGTGGTTGTTTACTTAACTTCTTCAAAATATCAACTTTGCCAGGCGGTGATGGACTGAATCTTTTAATCTACAAGTGGGCACTATCCTACTGAAAAATTACAGAATCAACCTGAAGCACGCTTTGGAGCTACTCCTTCCCACCAGATTCTGCTACTTTGATTAGGATTTACTATGGCTAAAATAATAGCCTTATCTTCCTGTTTGCTAGCTTTTATGAGTAGGAAATAACTTTGGAGAAGAAAAAACAGTTTGATCCACAATCCTTTCCCCGCAGGGTAAACCACTGCTATCACTGATAGTGTTCTTATGGAGGAGATTCTATTGTTCAAAACTGCATTTCATGAAACAGTCATAAAAGATTTTCAAATATTATCAAGTGAGCACTTTGAATACCAGAATAACAAAAGCAAAGAGTTTATCTTTCATTTGATAACAAGTCTTTTGTGATTTCTCTTGAGTACTAGAGAAGTCATTTACATCAACCGCAGTAAAACAACATCAAGACTCCACCTAGCAGCGGGTATTGGAGGGATAAATATTCACCAGCGAAGTTAGCCCTTTAAAAAGCAAAATGTATAACTTGTGACTTTACAGTTTTTGAATTTTTATAACGTATGATTAAGTTTATAATTTTTGCAGGCCAGGGAAAGCCCCTTCACTCCCACTAAAATGCTCTTAAAATAAGTCTCGGGGCTGGCCCCGTGGCTTAGCGGTTAAGTGCGCGCGCTCCGCTACTGGCGACCCAGGTTCGGATCCCGGGCGCGCACCGACACACCGCTTCTCCGGCCATACTGAGGCCGCGTCCCACATACAGCAACTAGAAGGATGTGCAACTATCTACTGGGGCTTTGGGGGGAAAAAAAAAGGAGGAGGATTGACAATAGATATTAGCTCAGAGCCGGTCTTCCTCAGCAAAAAGAGAAGGATTAGCATGGATGTTAGCTCAGGGCTGATCTTCCTCACAAAAAAAAAAAAGAAAAGAAAGCTAAAAATAAATAAATAAATAAGTCTCTGTGTTTTTTCAATGACATGATTATGAAATGTATTCCATTGCCCAAGCTCCTACAACAGAAGTCTTCTCATTATTTTCTATAAGATCCAATAGAACATTCTTGATTTCAATCAGGTCAGACACCCCGTCAGAGTCCAATCTTGCCACGTCAATGACAAGGCATATCAGAGCAGTCAAAAGTTTACAACATGTAATAAAAACTGAACTAAAGTCAAGCATGCTATCCTCTCATAGACCCAGGGAGACTCTAGGCAACTAGTGATTTGTTGGCTCCATTACATCCCAAATATTCGATGTATCTAGCCCTTGGCAGGATGTCAAGGACAAGAAATAATCAGTCTTCAGAGATCACTTTAGAAATGCTATGCCCTCTGCTTCCTTCAGGTGAATCATTCTTTCCGTGTTGTCAGGATCCACTGATGAAAGCCGACGACTTTCAATAGTCTGTGACAAGTGCGGTATCCCCCTCTCCATATGTGGAGAAAATGATGCTGTGCAATCAGCTTTCACCAGGCATGCTGTGAATGATGAGCTTCCGCAAGACATCATCCTCGTGAACTCCTTTTCCAGAGTCAAAAGTAGAAACCAGAAGGATGTACGTGGTCTTGTACATAAAAGCAGAATGATCACCAGAAGGGTAGACAGAAGGGCATTTTAAAATTTATTTACAGATATTTCATGTCTAGAAACCTAATTTTGTCTTCATGTTGAATCTCTAGATTCAAAACAGTGGACTAATATCAAGTATCTGAAAATGATGTGGAAGTAAATGATGCAAATTGGTGGCAGTGCTCACATTGTAATAACTATTAAATGGGCATTCTTGTCTTAATATGACTCTTAATCCAGCGAATATACACTAATATATCTGTGTGGGAGATCAAGATTTGGCCACCCAGAAATATATCTCTTTACCTTGATTGTTTTCTCTGAGGAACATTTGACCTCCCCCACTAACTGCCTAAAGAATTTGACTTGGTGGCTCCTTCCTGGAACAGATCTTCTATCATGATGGCTGTAATGATAACGTAAAATAGATGTTACAATGGGAGGGGCACCAAACCCCTTTTATCAAAAAACTCTATATTCCTGACCACATTATCTGTAGATGACCCTGAAAACAATTGTCTTCTTGCCCTCTGAAGTCCCAGACCACTACCCACCCCCAACATGCTCCTCGCCTTTAGCTACAATACTTAAGCAAGCAGCTTAGACAGAGGGACGAGTTGCTCATTTCTGAGTTTCTCCCATGTATACATGTTATTAAACTTGGTATTATTTTCTCCTGCTAACCTGTCTTGTTGATTATTTGGCCAGCCATAAGAACCTTAAGGAAAAGGGCAGAGGGAGATTCTCCCTCTCTCCCCACATCTGCAAAGAGAGTTGTTATTGATTTTTGAGTAACAAATTTTTTTCTCATGATAGGCTTACATTTTTTTTTACTCACTAGAATTCCAACTATTTCAACCATAAAACCACAACAATTTAAGTTTCTCCTACCAATACCCTATAGCTATCAGATTTATTGTAAAAATACTAATTTTTAACAACTGGTGATCTATTTTCTAGTTAATTTAGACTTCTAGTTTCAGCTTGTCTCTTCATATGTAGTCCAACTTTGTTCACTTCACTATAATTTGAAATTAGAGACTATATAATGTGAAAGAGGATAATGAGAAATGTAAAGGGCACTGCAAATTTCTATTTTGGAGAAAATGTGTGAAACAATGTGCTGATAGGGGAGATACAAAAGAAGTATTCAAAGAAAATATCAGCCAGTTATAGAATCTACCAGATGATTTCTGGTTTTACCTTAATGCAATTGTGTTAATGTGAGAATATGACACATTGAATTCATTTCCCAAGTATTCTGGTTTTTTGCAATTGCATAGATGAGAAAATATTGATTATGAAACCTAACTAATTCAATAATTGAGTCACATATATATTCTCAATAACTCATGAAGAGTAGACATGTATATAGGTATGTATAATCTTATATAAAATTTTAATAAAAATATATTTTACATCCTAATTATATAAAATTTAGTAAGTATTTTATGAAATATTGCAAATTGTAGCCTAGTACTGTATTCTTCATGATGGAAAAATTTTCTAAAGTGTAAGAGTCAGTTTGAAAAGCAAATAAACCCAAATTACAGACATTCTGCCAGTGAACCACCTTTAATTATTTTTATTTTTAAGAATGTAAAATATTTCTTTTCTTGCTGAATACTCAATGTTTCTTTTTTAAATATTTCTTCCATGGCTTTTAATATTCTAGTTCAAGTACAATAACATTGGGCCTTCATGTTACAGCTGTTTAGGTTATGTGTGAACTATAATTGCAGAATTTTTGGTAGTATATGCCATTTCTTTAAAAATCTTATATAATTATATATATATGTAGAAATTTATAATGATACTTAAGTATATACTTTATATAGAGAGAAATAAAGAGATATAGATATCATTATCTATATTACAAAACTTTTGGAAATCTGTGTGGGGGATCAGATTTGAACACCTCAAAATATGTCTCTTTACCCTGATTATTTTCTCTGAAAGAAACTTTGACCTCCCCCTCCCCCACTAACTGCCTAAAAGAATTTAACTCTCTGTATGGATAGACTGGGAGGGTCCTTGCTAAGCCCATTCCAAGTAAAAGTTATCCTTTGTAGGAGACATTTACATTTATAAGGGAAATCTCCATTTGTAAAGGTATCTCTCTCTCTGTACCAGGAAGAAGGGAGGATGACCTTATCTCTAGAAATTCTTATCAGTGCAGAAGGTGAAGGCAAGACTTAAATCTGCATACTCTTGTTTACTGTGCTTTCTGGTAATCTCCCATAGCTGACTCCCCTACCCCCGATATCCTCCTTTGCCTTTAGCTGAAAGTGGTATTTAAGGTGAGAACTTCCACCATCTTGTTGAGATACTCAGTTTCCCTGGGTCTCTCCCATGTATACATGTTATAAAGCTTTGTTTGATTTTCTCCTGCTATTCTGTCTCGTGTCAATTTAATTTGTAGCCCAGCCAGAAAGGACCCAGAGTGGGTAGAGGCTGGTATTCCTCCCCTTCATCCGCAAAGTTTTCTTTTGGGATTAACTACCACATTTATATTTATCACTGTAAAGAAGAAATTTTTTCAAGTATTCTCTCTCTCAGGCACTTAGAAATGCTACCTATGCTTATTTTCTGGTCCCAGTCTCTTATATCCTTTTTCTCCTATTTTCTTTCTCATATTTCAAATCTCCTACCCATCCCCAAACACACACATACACAATGGGAATTTTCTAATTTCTCCACTACTTTAAATATTAAAAAAAAAAAAAATTGTATAGTTACATCCTGCTGTTTTGAGCCAAATAACCCCCAAACAAATCAACATAGTCTAAATAAAGACTATTTGGCAGATATCTCAATTGACAACCTATTATTACATGAAAGTACAAATGCACAATGTTTCTGAGTGTGTTATAAAATTAATGTGTCATTGGATTGAAACATCATAGACTGAATACATATGTTTATGTACAATTCTTTCTCAAGTCTACAAAAAACAGTTAAGAATTTTAAAATGTATATATATCCACCAGCAAAAAGCAAACAGCAGAAAAGAGTGAAAAACAGATGTCAACCAAATTTGGAAGATAGCAAGCTGACAGACAAGTCATAACAGATTTGGCAAAAATGTATAGATGATATCAACTGGACCACAGAGGAGAACCAAGAAGAAGGAGACCTGGGAAAGGCTCAGGAATTTGAGCTACTGCTAGCTCTGAATGAAAGTGTTTGAAAGAAGCAGTCGGACCTACAAAACACTACAGCACTTGCCTCTACACAAACATCTCTACTAACAATGAAGGAAAACAGGTCGTTATGCATCTGGAGAGACCCTGCACCTGGAATTCAGGGCAAAGTTGAGAGTAGAGGTGAGGTTCAGTACTCAATACAGCAAGTTGAGGTAAAGGTGTCTATATTCACTTATAACCCACTGCCCCAACGAAGAATATTGGAGAGTCCAAAAGAAAAGATCTGTAGATCTCTGCATTTACAGGAAGTCCCAATAGGTCAGCTAATTCTCTCTGTTATCACCTTATAGTGAGGCCTGGTAGAAACAAATCTTGTCCGTGAACAAAGAGCTTAAAATCATCCTAGTGCCTCACACTTAAATATAAATGGCAGATAATAATCAGCAGGCACTAGAGGAAAGCCATTGATATGAAAGAAAGAGACAAACAAAACAAAAGAAAAAGCAACAAGCATGCAAACAAAAATAGATTTAAAAAAAAATATATCAATTTGGAGGAAAAAGGGACCATGTAGGGAGTAGTGGAACACTTCAAAATGTCTATTAATCTTCAGAGAGCTAAGAGATTACATTTGCATAAATATGACAAAACAAGGCACTATCAGAAAAGAAAATCCAGATACCAAGAAAGGGCTCCTGGAAGTTATAAAAAAGGAGCAAAACTTAAGAAACCACCACCACCTCCACCACCACAGCAAAACTATAGAAGAATGGAAGCTAAAATTAGGGCTATACTTCAGAATGTCAGAAAAACAACAGCAAAAGGGAGATAAAAATACAGAAAGAAAAAAGATATTAAAAAACAATTATGTACAAGTTTCAACATTCAACTAATATGGACATAAGACAAAAAATAGAGGGAAAATCATCAAAGAAATAATATAAGAACATTTCCTTAAAATAAAAGATATAATTTTTCATTGAAAAAGGACACATAGGGTACCTAGCATAATATATTATACGAGACCCACACAGAAACATCTTTTTAATGAAATTTCAGAATCATAGGAGCAAAAAAGAAGAAGATAATCTTACAGAAAGAAAAAAAGCATACATATATTAAGGATCTAAAATAAGAATACCATCCAACTTTTTAATGGTATTACAACTAGAAGACAATGGAGCAGTGCCTTCTTAATTATGAGGAAAAATGACTTTCATTCTAGACTTCTACATTAAAACAAACTGTCATTCAAGTCTGAGACACATGATATTTAAATAAAGTTTCAAAAGACTAGCCAAAGGCAACTGACCTGGAAGACCACAACATTCCCCTCAGCGACAGTAAAATTTAGACCAGCCTCTTCCTTCCTCTAGGTCCCTGAGCTCTTTTTCTTAGACAATTTACTTCAGAAAACTTGTAATTGTAAATTATGTCTCTGCTTCTTTGAGATATAAATCTTTTCAAAAGACTCTTGGCAGTTTTACAACCCAGGCATATCTTGCTCTAGGACCTGGGAGCCATCCCTTTGAAATGTAATCACCAAGGAAGATAATGCTCCTCTATCCCATTTCCCCGGCAGAGTAGAAACCTAACTTAGGCAGGCACCTTCCTCTGAGTATAAAACTACCTGCTTTGATAAAGTTATGGAGAGTTTATTTTTCTTCAGATAAAGCCAATTAACAAACACAGATGGCCTATGCTTCCCACCACCCCACCAATTAAAAACTTTCCAGCTCTTTATTTCAGTTACATTCAGAGTTCTGCTCTCACCCCTCTATTACAACAGCCTTGAATTAAGCCTTACTTGTCTGTTTAAATTTGTCCTGTGCAATTTTTGCTTTGACACAGCTATAGGTGGTGTTCCGAAAGAAGGTGTAAGAGATGGCAGCCAAAACAGAATACGTAACAGGAAAGAGTCTAATAGAAGCCTCAAGATGATTATGAAGGAAATCCCAAATGAGAGCTGTCAGAGTTTGAGAGCCTCAGAATACCCAGGGAGAGAAAGATGGAAAGTTTGAGGAGGGTGAAAGAACGCCAATGGAACCAGTAAATTCCTGGATGAGTTTTACCATATTGAGAGATGTACACTTCTATCAGAAATTTGGTGCTGATTTAGTGCTAGCGTACATGAAAAACTCAGCCAAAGAAGGCCATTATTAACTCCAGGGAAAGTAAAAAGTTAGACAAGAAAAAAAAGGTGCTTTTGCTCTGAACAATATTTACGTCATCAACGTATTATAAATCCTAAATAAATGTTGATGCAACCAAGATTATGATAGAATTACGTCGGGAGGAAGAGGAGTGGCAGGCACACAAGAGTTAAATCCTCAACTGCCATATTAGGAAGAAAAAGTTAACATCTCAACTTTAAATACCAGAAGCAAAGGTTCACCCAGATGGAGCATTTGGTTGCTGAGGGACTGGGGGTAGGGATGGAGAGGCTAGAAGACAATCGCTTTTCCTTATAAGTCTGGAAGTATTATTTGTTAAATGGCAAATTTGAAAGATAATAAAAGCAGGGTCTGCAAGAGGTAAAAAAGCATATGCATGCTGAAAATAAAAATGAAGAAAAAGGAAAAGAATAACAAAGTAAAGGACAAAAAGGAGAAGAAAGAAAATTTGTAAAAGAAGAAATGTAAAGGGAAAGAGCAAAAAAAAAACAAAAAAAGAAAAGCTGCATTTTCATACTGAATCCTTTAGTGGGCTGTTATGTCTGAAGGAACATGTGAATGATCCTGGTCTTGACCCATACTGTATCAGCAAACAGCAACTTCACTAGACGAACACACCAATCAGAACAGCAATGGGCTTCACGCGTGTGCTGAATCTCAAACTGAACCTAAACTGCTTAATGTTTTGTGACTCACAACCTCCTCCTACCACCACCAGCAACTATTACAGTACTAATAAAATGTATTATGGAATTATTATGAGGTCTACAAAATTGTACTGCAATGTTCTACCATCAACCTTTTTTTGTCCCAAAGGAGCTATTTGAAGAATTCACCATTCTCTCTAAATCCTTTAACCACTCTCTGCCACCCTCATTCTCAGCAATTAACCTTACCTCTTACCTTACAGAGAAATTAGACACCGTCAGATCCCATCTGTCTTTCTCACTCTTTAATCCTGCACCTTCAAATGTATCCTAATTTTCACCTATGTCTTCTCCTTCTTTCTCTTACAGGAGATGCTTGAAAGCTGGAACTTGTGCCCCACTTTCCAGGCCCCTGCTGATCTCCGTAAAGTTCCTGATGAAGTAGTGAGTACCAAGGCCTGTCCAGCTCTATTGACTGTGTAAGACCTGCTAGTGCCCAGGAATATGTGATAAAACACCTCAAGCCCAGCTGTTAGAAAAGCTATTAGAAAGATTTATACAGGTATTTCTATTATTTAAGCATGTTTCCACGTTGCAAATTTTTTCCAGCCCTCACAGTCCAATATCACCCTTCACCTCCACTATTAAGTGATGATGCTAAAGAGAAAAATAGGACAGCTTTTGATTTTGCACTTGAAGATATAGTCTTCTTGAGGGTGTCTGCTATCTTTTATTTATATACTGTCAGTTAGCAAATCCTGGCTATGTCTTAGTTCAAGAATCATTTTGGTATCAGGAATGCCTCAGTGGTTCATAATTATCCTTTACAACAAACCTATTTTCTGGATCACATTCCCTTAATTCTCATGAGTCATACTCAGTTTTGTTTTTAATCTGTCTATCTTTACTGGTTCTTTTCTCTTAACATACAGATACACTCAAATCTCTCCTAAGATAAAACATAGTATTTCCACACCTTCCCCTCGAAATTTTCCTCTCTCTAATAAGTCCTGTATATTTCACTTCATTGATATCTCTTTATTAATCTCTCCTCTCATCTAAATGCTCATCACTACAACCCTTTTCCACTTATTTTAGTTACTACACTAATCTTCAGTTTGCTTCTCTGATCAATTTTCTCTCTCCAACTCTATTTCACAAGTATCTCGCCTTTGAGCATCAGAACCACATATCCAACTGTTCATTAAAGCTATTCACCTGTGTATTCCGTGGACATCCTGACTCAATTCCAAACCTTAAAATCAGCTCTTCCTCATATGTCTTCTCATTCTCTTTTCTCCAAACCAGTGAATGTCACTGCACATAATTGTCCAAGCAGATATCTGATCATCCTTGATTTCATTCTCTCCCTTACTCTCAACATCCTAACAGTCATCAAATTGTAAAAATTATATTTCATAAATATCTCTCAAATCTATTCACATCCTTCCATTCCCACTGGCACTCTCCTTATTTAAATAATGATTATTTTCCATCTGGATTTCTAAAACAACCTCAGGGCTGGTATTTCTGCCATCAGATATGTCCCTCTTCTGCCCATTCTCCTGTGGAGAATACAATGCATTTGTAGTGATTTTTATAAACTGTAGGAATGATTCCATGCTTCCCCTGTTTAAGATCATTTGAAGACTCCCTACTGCCTGGAAGTTAAAGTTCTAACATCTTCAACTCGACTTGTAAGCACCCTTAATATCCAGTTCAGTATTCCTCCCTTGCTTAGTGTCTTGATCCCACACTTCAATATTTCATCTTATAAAAATATTTTTGGTATTCAAGTGCAAAATCCTCTCCCTCTTTTCTAGATATTTACACATCTTCTTTGATTTTGTTTGAAATATTCTCTCCCTCTACCAACCATTCTCTTCAACTTTCCTCAGCTTTGAATTAGATGCTCTGTTTGATTCCTAGGCTGTGCTAACAAAATACCACAAATGGATAGCTTAATACAACAGAAATTTATTCCCTCACAGTTCTAGAGGTTACAGTCCAAAATCAAGGTGTCAGCAGGTCTACGGTCCCTCTGAAGGCTCTAAGGAGAAAACATCTCATTCCTCTCTCCTAACTTCTGGTGGTTTCCTACAATCCTAGACATTCTAGACTTGTAGATGCATCACTCCAATCCTTGTCTCCGTCGTCACTTGGGCTTCTTCCCCCCGAGTATGTCTGTGCTTTCACATGGCCATTTTATAAGGACACCAGTCTTTGAATTTAGGGCCCATCCTAACCCAGTATGACCTCATCTTAACTTAACTAATTACACCTGCAAAGACCCTATTTCCAAATCAGGTCCCATTCTGAGGTTCCAGTTGAGCATGAATTTTGCAGGCACCATATCCAGTACAGTACAGTCCCTTTTACATCTTCCTATTGCAAACTGAACAGCCCTTAGCATACCAGATATAGCATTGTACTGAAAACTCGTACTGATTGTCATTTCCTCAACTCCACAAGGACAGCAAACATGCTTACCTTGTTTACCGTTTTACCTTTAGTGCCTAGAACAATGTCGACAGACAGAAAGGGCTCAATACATATTTGAAACAAAGAAAAAAGAATGAATGGAGGATTTAAAAAAGAGCTCTTTTTAAAATTCTCAAAGCCTTCTCATGGTTTTCAGGATAACTTGCCAAACTAAAAGAAAGGCCTATGATAAAATTTAAAATTTTCATTCCCTTTTCTCCCTACCTCCTTCAGCGCAAACGCAGAAACAAAAGAAACAAAATTTTAAACACACTAAGGTCTTCTGCAGGTGGCATGCTGCACTTTATTTGACTTTTTTTTTATTGCCCTACTTCTTGCTTCTTCTTGATAACTCCTGCTTCTCTTCCAAAACTCAGATCACTTAATTTTCCTCCTGGAAGTAACATCCAATTCTCCCCTGACCCCATTCTTCTTTTCAGGTAGGTGCATTTCAATACATCCCTATTAACAGACGCTGTCTCTACCTTGCCAATGCCCCTACCTCTCTCAGGATCCCCATACTAGCTGGCTATGTCTTATTGCAAGCACCTACAAGTGCTGGCCTGGCTGATGCCTCGGAGCTGAAGTCCTTGAGAAACCCTAACCAAGAACAAATACTGGCACTCGGATGAGCAACTTTAGGCGTATCATGCAATCTCTCAGCGTTCCAGTTGACCAAAACAGTAACCTATGTAGTCTTTCTTCCCTTCTCTGTTTCACTTTCTCCCTGACCTACTGGTGTTGCTTAGGATCACTAACCAAATAAACCACTAACCTCCAGTCCTCTCTGTGTCTGTCTGTGGTTAGACCCAATGTGAGGCATTTCCTAACACTCTTCTAATATCATTTATAATACTCTGTAATTTATTTACCTGTCTTTTGCTGCTACTACTATGTAATGTCCCCAGTGGTGTGAATAGTACTTTATTAATCGCCGTGTAGCATAGTGCTTGTAGTACAGCAGAAATGAATAAACATCTATGGTTCTTTTTTTCTTTTAATGTATGAATAACTTTAAAATTTCATTATTATAATATTCATTATTATGTGACCAAATTGAATGGAAATGTAAGGTACAGACATTAGGGAAGGCATTTGATAATAATATATAATTTGTAACTTTAACTATATTAAAATATACTCATTTTTATAGGAAAAACACATTAAGCATAACTTTTAAAATGTAGGAAATTTTAAGCATATTCTACATTTCTCTTCAGTTTTAGAGACACTTGTCACTTATGCTGAATTTTTTCCTGATCCATTTTTAAGCTTGTTTTAAACTCTTGAACATGCTTTTCAAATGTGTTTCCATGTCTATGGCTAGGTAATCATTGCTTGATAAGCTACTCATAATTGATTTAACAGTCTTATCACAAATTCTAGCTTAAGATAATGTCAAAAGGCACTCTTCAAAATTATTAGTTTTACAAAAATTATTAGTCATGTGCACAAATGTACCCATTTAATACTGATCAATTTCATACTACTGTTTTGACAAGAAAACATATAGCTTGTGTTTAGCTTACTTATCTGAACATTCAAAATGCAGTCTGAGCAGATTTTTTATTTAAACCGTAAACCTTATCTTGTTTTTTTATTTCTTTACTGTTTATTTCTTTCATAGCCTTCTACTTTTATTACTGAATTGCTTTCCCTTACTAGATTAGCTAGCACTGCATCAAAAGAATGCATTGTTCCCAGATGAGATTTACCTGGTTTTATACACAATGTGATGACAAAGCCTTGTGTTTTGTTCCTTCCCCATTGTCTTCTGTTTTCTTACCATGTCTACTACTGTGAGGGAGAGTGTGGTTCACAGCCTGATTCAGTGAATCTTAGCAACGTGAAACGACATATTCAAGTCAAGTTTGCATTGTGGGCATATTTACGTAAATGTCCTACCTGAAATATTCTAATGTATCTGCTGCTAAAATTAGAGCAACCTTTGAAGGGAAACAATGTTTTCCAGTGGAAAAAAAAACAACTAGAAAATGGAAAACATTGCTTTAATCTTCAGTTATTGAGATATTGAAAGAAAGATTCTTTTCTTTAATATCCCCTAAATTTGCATTTTGAAAGACATTTGAAACTTTTTCCATACTACACTATATCTTGTAGAAAGCAATCCAAAGATACAAAAGATATAAATTCTGGCAAAGGTTTGAATCTGTGCCCACCGTTAGCTTGCTGCTTCTCCAATACAGGAAAACGTGGATAGAAGAAAGTATATATAATATATTTATTCTTGTGTTATAGAGATTGGAAATAATCAATAATTAGCAATAACTACCGTAGAGTATGACACATTTTTTTTTTTGGAAAAAAATGAAGAATTTTTATTTGTAGCTAAAATTAATTGATAATTTTCTAAGATAATTTAATTTTTCCAATAAGAAGGTGAGGCATTTTATTGTTACATGAACTTCGTAGCTGATCATCTCTCCCTGTTTCTTGTCCACAAAATTTTAGGACTCCAATCTTTCTTTTAACTCTCAAACAAACAATTAATTTAGGTCTATGGTTTGTTTCATGTACAATTCTCTCAAAAATTTAATTGATTTCTTATCTATTTGATTGCTGTGATTTTCATGCGTCAACAGACACACCAGTTCTGGAACCATGTCTCTTTCCCTGAATTTAGTTTGGATAACTTAAGCTTATCGTGCTTCCATAAGAGAAGAATGCCATTTTTCTCTTTTCTCTAAGCTGTATTTTTCGAACTGAAAGAATTTGCTGGGAAAATTCCCATTACACTGATATACATTATATCAGTATCCCAATATCAGTTAAGAGTTTTTTAAATGGGTGTGATGACTATACTCTGATATTGGTCCTTAAGTCTGAGTTTTAATTGGTCTTTTTTATTCAACTACTTTGTCACTTTTGTGTATCATAAGTGGAGAGTACCATTAAACTTCCAACCCAGAAAGCCATTTGACTCTGTACTCTCTCTATTTTCTTTAAATTCTGCTTGCAAAACAGCTAGGTCTTTTCTGAGTTGATCTATCTTGCATTATCCTGGCAAGTGCAACAAACAGGAAAAAAACTCATGCAACTAACATTGATTTTTCACCTCTTCATTTAAAGATAAAGCTTAGTAGGTACAATATCTTCCTTCTAAGTTATCACACATGATATTTTTAAATAAATATTTAATCACTGCATGACATGCATCAGCCTCCTTCTAGCCTCTGATAAAAATTTCCTTGCTACCAAATACGTGGCCTCAAAGCCAGTGCCACATATTTTAGGTTGTCTTTTAAGGAAGCACTTTTGATCCAGTACTAATTTTTGTATCAGTCCCATGATAGGTCCAGTTATTCTGTGGAAAAGAAAAACCTGAAAATTTCAGTGTCTGAAAAAACAATAATGTCTGTATCTCGTTCATGAGATGTGTTATATCACATGTCACCACAAGGGCTCTTTTCTAGGCTGATGGAGATTCTATTTTAATACATTGGCAGAGTCAGGAGAAAAGTAAGAGAGCATGGCAAAAAAAGTATTATTAGCTCTTAAAGTTTAAGCCCAGAGTACACGGAATACTTCTGCTCACATCTAAATGGCCAAAGCAGGTAACGTGGTGTACTGGGATAAATAGTGTTCCCTCCCAAAATTATGCCCATCTGGAACGTCAGAATGTGACCTTATTTGGAAATAGGCCCTTTGCAGGTATAATTAGTTAAAATGAGGTAATATTGGATTAGAGTAGACCCTAAATCTAATGACTGATATTCTTACAAAGGCCATGTGAAGACACACAGACATACAAGGAAGAAGACTGTATGAATGGAGGCAGAGATTGGAGTGATGTATCCAAAAGCCAAGGAACACCAAGGATTGCTGGCAACCGCCAGAAGCTAGGAGAAAGGTATGGAACAGTTTCTCCCTCAGAGCTGCCAGAAAGAACCAAACTTGCTGACTCCTTGGTTTTGGATTTCTGGATTCCTGAACTGTGAGAGAATACATTTCTGTTGTTTTAAGCCACCCAGTATGTGGTAATTTATTATGGCAGCCTTAGGAAAATAATACACATGGGAGGCTTGAGTTCAAGAGAGTGAAGATGCATAGCGGCCCCCTGCCCCCTATAGATGAGACATTGAATATAACACAAGTTCTAAACATAGATTATTTCCAGATGGATATGATTACAATGAAAGGATTTTTAAAATAAGTTTTGCTATTTTAGGCAAAAATTTTGAGGTGATAGTCATGATTCTTCTTGGTCCTTTATTTTTGAGAAAACTGAATTAAGGCAGGTTGATCCAAAGCAGTGGTCTACTAGACAAAAATAAATAGAGTTCACAAAAGCCTAGAGATGTTTGGGAAAAGACAAAATATTTCCATTGTGAGTGGGTTTTTTGTTTGTTTGTTTTTATATAATTAAACCAAGCATTCTAAGAGTAAATAAGCCCAACAAATAAGCTTGTTTCTAGCCCTTTTATTCCATGTCATGTTAGTTTTGATATTAGAAAGTAAGATATGCAACCTCTGAATTATCTGTGGTTCTGCTTCTGAATTATAATATGCTCATTTTTATAATATCTGCTCTTATCAAAATATGAGTGTTTATTTTGCTGTAAAAAAACACAATTAAAAAGACAATGGAGACCCAAAACCTTAGAGATGGAGAAATCAGTTCAGATAAGAATTTCAGTAGAGTTTAAATAACAAACCAACCTCAGTCAAACTTAAATCCCACCTGACAGTAGGTTAAAAATTATTAATTTAGAGGAAAAAAATCTTATGAGCATTATTTCTTTGGAATAGCTCCTCCAAAAAAGCAAACACAATATCATAAAATGTCCATATTTAAGTTGGGAAAACAGTGTATTGGTAAATTACTATATTTATCCTTCTGTTTCCTATTAGTTGGTGTTGATATTACTTACCACAATGGAGGTAGTGCTTGGAAAATGCAATTGTAGGACATAATATTTCCCATTAATGTCTGTGCTCAGTATACAACCTAATAAATCAGTCACTATAATCCTAAATAGCCCATTCTGTCATATAGACCTTGATACCAGGAAATGAGCAAGAAACACTTCAGTGATACAGTGAAGAGGATTCTTTTTTTCTTTATTTTGTCTACAGATAGGACAGAGTAAAGAATGGTGCACTAAGTTATAGCCTTGAAGGTGAAATTGTTCAAGGAGGACAGGAAGGGTATCATATATTGTGTAAACAGTATTTTACCAGAAATATTTTTAAGATCATAATCAGCATTGGGGAAGGCAAGTACTTTTGTGAAGCAAATAAATGTTCTTCAAAGCCCATGCAGTAGACCAAATGTTATGTTTGTAAAAAGAAGAAATCGACTAGAAAATTTTAGAACTTGGCATAGAAAAATCATAAGGTCAAAGATGGGATTCACTGAAAAACGGAACACAGAATTTAGAAGGGAGCTTAAGGGAAAAGAAGGGAAACACACTACTGGGTGATGGAAACAGGTACCTCTAATGGTCTGTCCACTAGTGTCCACTCTGTAGACAGGCTAGAATTTCCATTTCAGGATGAGCTGCTGGCTTTGGTTCTCAGTTGTTTGAGTTACTCTTGGTAACACCTGCTCTCCCTACAACTTGGGTTCCAAGGGAAGACTCTCAGCTGGTTGGGCTTGACTAGGCTAAATTTCAGTTAACAGGACAAGATTTGTGGGAAAATCTGTATAAGATATTTTTGAGAGGGAAAGACAAATAAAATGCCCTGAATAAATGAAGAATGACAGAATTTTGAAGAACCATCTTAGATCTAAACCATTTCCAGAAGTATTGGCCCCCTTGATTTGTTTTACTGAGTAGAAAAAGGCATTGATAATGATGCTTTACACTTAAAATTATGTTTTCTTTGGTCTATACTTCTTAATTTTAATGAGACAATTTATATTGGTCATGAGGGCTTTTTGTTTATGTGAAATATGAATATTCTCAAATGCATTTAACCTCTGGTGAATATGTGTATTTATGATATTTGTACACATATATAGGTAAGTGTATTAATCCTTAAAATATCTGAAATGTATTTGTGCAGCAACCTACTCATGAATCAAAAGACTTAGAATCAAGAAGTAATTAAAGGGCTTCTGAAAGATGAAAAGTTATTTAAAATTTTATGCACTTAAAGTTATACACGAATTTTTCCCAAATAATTTTGGGAGAGCACTGCTGAATAAGTACTTTGTCAGATTAACAAGAGTAAAAGACAATGTAGGCATTGAATGTATGGTACAATGTTTACAGGGGCAGAAAAGTGAAATGTCTCAATTACATGTTTCTTCCATGAGTGGTTAAAGCATGTGCTTTGAAACTTTCAAAACTTGAATTTTAAATTTCCCTTTCAAAACTTTCCAGCTGCATGATCATGGGGAATTTAACCCCATCTGAACATCTTCCTAGTCTGAAAATGGGGATACCTACCATCTCTTTTTGAGTCTGAGTATTAAAGAAGATAATAAATGTAATAATATGCTTATCACAGATGTTAGCATCTAAGCACCCAGTAAATATTGGTTATTGTTGGTCTCTTGTAAAAAATGAACTCAGAACTGCAAGGAGTATAAAACAAGCATTGGAGAGAAGAAATTGGAGCCTAATATAAAAGTAAGAAGATTATAAAGAAAACTCAGCCGCTCTGAGTTCAAGTGTGAGGCTTGTACACTTTTTAAGAAACTTAGAGTTTCACCAGCTCAGGTTAATGAGCTCTACTAGATACTGTAGAATAGATGTCTGTGTGAGGTTGTGTCCTCCTCTAGTCTTATTGTTCAAAAAGGTGAAGAACTCCATACCAAAAATTTCAGAGGTTTATTTTTAGAATTGGTTAGTAAAAGCACAGTATGGGGGGCCGGCCCCATGGCATAGCGGTTAAGTGCGCGCGCTCTGCTGCTGGTGGCCTGGGTTCGGATCCCAGGTGCGCACCGATGCACCGCTTCTCCAGCCATGCTGAGGCGGCATCCCACATACAGCAACTAGAAGGATGTGCAACTACGACATACAACTATCTACTGGGGCTTTGGGAGGAAAAAAAAGGAGGAGGATTAGCAATAGATGTTAGCTCAGAGCCGGTCTTCCTCAGCAAAAAGAGGAGGATTAGCATGGATGTTAGCTCAGGGCTGATCTTCCTCACAAAAAAAAAAAAAAAAAGCCAAAGCCCAGTATGTAATAATTTAGGAGGAAACAGTGATCATCAGGAAACAACATAAAATCATTGAATCCAGAATGGTAGAGAGGAGATAACAACTCTATTTAAATATATCAAGGGCATTTTTGAAGGTAGCAATATGCCCTGTGTGAGGTTAATCTTGAGTCTTTTTTTCTGCATTAGCCAACAAGATGCCAGATGGTTACCCTCTAATCTATACTAACTTTGAGCCACTACAGACGGCTGAAATGAGGATGGGAGAGGGTTCAGGGGACTGGAGGGGGTGGTAGGTGAAGTGTAGGGTGACTAACCATCTCAGTTTGCCTAAGACTGAGGCATTTCACTGAATGTGGGAATTTTGATGCTATAACCAGGAAGGTCCAAGCCAAATAGGGCAGCCTGGTCACCCAATAAGTGGAAAGCAGGACTAGAACTCCCA
Source organism: Ceratotherium simum simum (assembly GCF_057802395.1). Lineage (NCBI taxonomy): Eukaryota > Metazoa > Chordata > Mammalia > Perissodactyla > Rhinocerotidae > Ceratotherium > Ceratotherium simum. The sequence continues at coordinate 51,502,065 of NC_141909.1, forward strand.
GAATGTACTCAGGTCTCCATGCTAAGAAAGGTGTGTGGGCAGCATCAAGGTTTCTTTTGTGATGAGGATAAAAATGGGGAAGTTTCTTGACTGATGGAGGTACCCTGAAGCCATCAATATCAAAACCTTATTAGGATAAAGCACATAATTTTTTCAGATAATATTTTAAATATTTCACACTAACAATTGTACCATTTAATCTTATAGCAACTTGGAAAATAAGCCATTATCCTTATTTTATAGATAATAAAACTGAAGAAGAGGAGAAATTAAGTAACTGCCTGAAGTTCACATAACTTTCATAAGGTGAATGTCTGCCCTTGAGAATGGGTATATAGCTTTACTGTACTGGATATCTCATACAATCAACCCTTTGGTGTATGAGTTTTTACAAAGAGAAAAGGTGGGTACTCAGAAGAAAATAGAGAGAAGAATAGGTGCATTTGGGGTTTTTGGTCCATCAGTTAGTGGAAGCCTAAGTAGCCCCATCTCTTACATTTTAAGTGTAGCTGAAGACCTGGGAGGTAGCACAGGAAAAGGACTGCTGCATACAGCCATTAGGAAGTGCCTGGATTAGGTGTCAGAGCAGAAATCTTAATCCATTAACACATTCTTGAATTCAGTCCGCCCGGGCTACATCTGCAATCAAAACCACAGCCTCACGGTCAAAATGGGTGTTGCTCGCTGATCTCACTGGAGACCATGCTAAGCTCCCTAGGCACCCAGAGCTTGGGAAGCTTGGCTTTGAACACAGCCTCTGTGTGTCTGTGGACACATTCTGTGCCATGGTTCCTCTGTGGTCACAGCAAGAGATGCCACTTGCTAAAGAGCTCCCTGCTCAGTGAAAGTCTGTAAGAAACTCTAGTCATTTAGCAATTTAAAATCAACATTCTCCATCCTAGTAGCTTGGTTGCAGGAGAGAGAGAGCATTCTATGATTCCCCTAGATGGGAACTGGACTTCCGCCTTGCACTCTGGAAACTGAGAATTGCTGGTACGACATGAATGTATGGATGGAGACGAGGGAGTGCTTACTGGTAGAAGGGATAACCTCCTTACAGAAGACTAAGGTTTAACCCCTGTTAAACAGTTCAAAGGATTGTCAATAATAGATACTTGTTTAAAAGAGTCAACTATTACTTCATTATAAGTAAAAAAAAAAATATAAAAACTTTACTGAGCCCGAGAGAGGAAATCCTCTATCTTTGGACGTTTTCAAGCTTAAACTCTACTTCTTTGATGTAAGAATGTTTCAAGTATTAGATGAAGATTAAATGGCCTTTTAGTTCCTCAAATGCCCAAATTACATTACTAGGATTAGAAGGCAGGTTTTTAGCAATGTTTTTCAGTGTTCTTTCTGCATTATTTTCTATACTTTTCTGTGTGATTGAAATGTTTCATGAAAAGTCTCTTTTATATCTCATTGACCAGATGTCAGGTTGAAAGTCAACCCTTAAATGCCTAGATAATCTGATCTTTATAATATCTTGATTTAATCATTTTGATAACTTCTATCATGTTGGAAAATAGTTTAATTTTTTTAAAAAGAAACTACCTTTTGGGGGGTTTCAGTTTCCCAACTATAAAATGCAGAAATACCATTTACATCAATTTCCTAATCTCATAATGCTTTGTAGACCAAGTAAATAAAATGCTAAACAAAATTTATCATTTATAATAAGTATAGCATTTATACTGAGTACCATTAAAATATGTAATTTTATTATCAAAGTACATTTTTTAGCAAATATTAATGAAAAGACTTTATAGGAATTTGGTGATTATAATGAAGGGAATCTAAAAGGCAATATTTAATTTGTGGACTCCCTGGAGCCTCTGGGTCTCACTTACTTTCCTCGTTGGCCTTAATGATGAGGCCTTATGATTAGCAAGAGGAGTACTCAAATGCACCCCAAGAAAGAAATGGCAACATAGTTTACTGATTGTTGTTAGCTTTTGCTAACTGTATGGCTTTGTGATAAGGAATTTGGAGAGTATGTGGAATATGCTCATCCACAAAACTATGCAGATACTTTTTAGTTGGTTACTGTTTTGAATCATCATCATCCTATTAGGTAGCCTATTTTCTTTCTCTCATTGCATCTTCCTTTACAACTCTTGAATTATCACCTTCAATTTATTCCTGAAAAAAAGTTAACTGTTGAAAATTTACCAGGTGTCAAGTAATATGATAAGGACCGAGACACAATATTGAACAATATAGACAATCTCCATCTTCAAAGAGCTGCAAATGGATGAGGAGTAGTGAAGAGATACATACAAATAATAAGGTAATTCCTACATTATTAGTGTTAAGAGCTAAGATTGGTAAAGCAGAGTGTAGGGTGCCATGACAGCCCAAAGAAAATCATAGACAAGAAAGAATTCATACAGAATGTGACTTCAAAGCTGAAAATTGACATATTAACCAGAAAAAAAAAGGGCAGAGGGCTTCTGTGGGGAGAAAGAGTTGTTCTATGCAGAGGATATGCTAATATTTAAGAGTAAAACTAGGCATGATGTATTCAGGAACTAAAAGAACTTCCTAACTGGTAAGTGTAGTGAGAGATGGTGGAAAAAACTGTAGATATAAGCAGAGGATAAGTAATAAAAAATATTGGATGTCATGTTAAGCGTATTTGGAATTTATCTTGAGGACATAATGAAAAGAGAAGACGTGGTCATGTTTATGTTTTGGGGACAGCATTGTCTCTGTAGGGTGAAGAACAATTTAATAGATAAGAGGAGGGCAAAGCTGGATGAAGGCAGCTTAGTGAAGAGATTTTTGCTGAAATCCAGGTAGGAGGTAATGATGTCTGGAACTAGGGTGATGGACCGGAGAGAATGGAGAATCCTGTTTCTAGAATATCAAAGTTGAAACCAGGGACTTGGTAATTGAAGAGAGAAAGAGAAAAGGAGTCAAATATCATGTATAGGCTTCTGTCTAGGTAATCGAATCTGTGTGATTTTTGTAAGCAACATAAGAAGGCAGTAGAAAATAAGGAAAAAAGTTGGTGAGAAGGTTGACCCATGAGCTGTATGTGGGCAATCGGGAGCTGCTCACTCCCTCCCCTGTCCTTGGAATGGGCATTCTACTGGCCTTCCCCACACTAGAAGCTGTCCCAAGGATACACCCTTGAGTGAGCAATATGTTGTTGAGACTATCTGGATATTATACAGACTGAACGCAGGTAAGGCCTCTATATAAACTTTTAAGATTCTGGTGGGTGGGTACGGATATCTACTCATCTTGTGGCCACCTAAGACAAGCCTCATATGTAAATTCTCTTGCTTATTAAACTGCCACCTACCAACCTGGAGTGGTCTGCCTCTTTCTTCAGTCTCTCCCTGCCCTCTGTGTATAGGGGCCAGTTTGCAAACCAGTAACAAGATAGGCAGAGCTAAAAGATCTCTCAAAGAAGTCCAAGAAGAGATGGACTGATATATACATATATATACACACACATATATATACTCACACACACATATATATACACACACACATATTGAGTTCAATTCAACTCTATATGCTGCAACATGTAATATTGTGTATATATATATATATATCAGGAGAATACCATATCATGGAAACCAAAGGCAAAAGCACTTAAGGAAGTGGCAATGGGTCAACAACACCAAATGCTCCCACATGTTTATGTAAGGTAAAGACACTCAGGTGTTCAGTGAATGTTGTAACCAAGAGATAATTGTAACCTTGCACATACAATTTAACTGAAGTGACAGGGAAAGAATCTAGACCACAGTGGATTGCAGAGTGAATAGGAGGTGAGGAAATGGAGACATCAGTTGAAATAAACGTCTTCAATAAAATTTGCCTGTGAGAGGAAGTTCAGAACTAGGACAGTAGCTGGCAGCTGTATGGGAATGGATGTTCAAGGAAGGGGTTTGGGGCTTTTCAAGAAGAGGTGGCTCAAAGAGAGTAAATGCTAACAAAAGGGAACTAAAGGTTGCGACACAGGAGAGGGGGGATAAGAGAAGTGATAAGGTGGAACTAGAAGTCCCTAAGAAGATGTGAGGGAAGGAAAAGTAGAGCTTATTGGAGAATTTACTAAAGAAATTATACCTGTTCCTCTGTCACATTTGGTCTTTATTTCCTTCTTTTCCTTCAGATCCCGAAAGTCCTGGACACAGAGATGGGTAGCCTTATAAAGATATCAAAAGCTATCCTGCTATTTATTTGTGATGTACCAGTCATCTTGGGAGCATTTTAAATGCTATCTTTTAAAACATTTTTTGCAGCTTATTGTTTGTTATTTTTCTTATTTTTTTCTAAATGTATTTATTTCATTCGCCAAGAACTTTTCACAAATCTATGCCTATAAATAACCCCAGTTACTCTAAATCTTCTGTTAGAAGCCTTAGCAGTACTTCTATCAGCTCCTTCGTGTCTCAGTGCACTAGGAAGTGCCCAGAATCTAGAGTCTTGCTTCTGTCAGTCTGTGCTCTCAAATGTTCTCTTTTCATGTTTAGTTTATTTATTTAGTCATAGTTTTCAAAGTAGATCATTTAGAAATATTTTAAAAATCTAACATTTTAACTCATCTGTTTAGAAAATGAATGATATCTATTATACATTTTGGTTACTAATCAGGTAATTCATAAATAACAAAAGATCTCTATTGTGTTTGTTGAAGTCAGACAATCTGAGATGTGGGTATAGGATGGTCTGGGAGTGGTGAAAAGAGGCCCTAAGATCCTGAGAGATAATTTGATGTGGACATTGCAGGCATTAGAATCCACCGGTCCTGGCAGAAGATGAGTTCACTTTCTAGGCATTTAAATTTGTACTTTGAGAGTCAAATTTATCCCAGCATAGACGAATAGCAAATCATGTTCTTTTACTTTTTTTGCTTAGAAAAAAAAAACTTACTCATTTTAGCTTTTACTTGTATATATGTCAAAAGAACAACAAGAAAAATAATAATTACATGTTGTAGCATGTAGAGTTGAACTAAATCACCTCTAGGGATTCATTCTGCTCTCTAATTCATGATTTTAAGGTATATCCTGTCAGGGTCTAACTAGGAAAACAGAAATCAATCTGAGTATTTACAACATAGGGAATTTAATTCAAGAATGTGTTTCACAGGTGAAAGAGCATCTGAGGGTGAAACAGCCGGCAGGGTGGTTACCAAGATAATAGCAACAGCAGGAAACCACTACTCCCTTAGGCTCAAGGGCAAGAAAAAGAGGGGGCTTAATGTCCAAGGTCATCCAAAGTAAGCTGGTACTATGAAAAGCACACAGAGGGAGCAACAACCAAGAGAAGATACAGGGGCAGAGTCTGCTGGAGAAACCACCCAAAGCAGAGAGGAGGGAAGGATTACCCTAATTTCTTTCCTCCTCCCCCGTTAAAGTCCCATTAGTGCATCCCATTGGCTGAACTAAGCCTAAGACAACATGACACAAGAGCATCTAGAGTATCAGCTCTCCTGTGATACAGAACAGAATGTGGAAGAGGGTTTGAGGAGCCAAGATTGGCTCAGAAATAAAAAACTTTTTTGAGAAATGAAGACAATAATTATGTCTCTGAAGCACAAAGAGGAAAACACAGATATCATTATGAAGATGATGTTGATGATGATGTTATTGTTGAGCCAATTATTGTTGACTCGTTTGCCTTGTCGGGGGACGAGGGAGAATCTCCCTCCACCCTCTTCCTTAAGGTTCTTATGGCTGGCCAAATAATCAACAAGACAGGTTAGCAGGAGAAAATGATACCAAGTTTAATAACATGTATACATGGGAGAAACTCAGAAATGAGCAACTCGTCCCTCTGTCTAAGCTGCTTGCTTAAGTATTGCAGCTAAAGGCGAGGAGCGTGTTGGGGGTGGGTAGTGGCCTGGGACTTCAGAGGGCAGGAGGACAATTCTTTTCGGGGTCATCTATAGATAATGTGGTCAGGGAGAGACAGAGTTTTTGATAAAAGGGGTTTGGTGCCCCTCCCATTGTAACATCTATTTTACATTATCTTTATAGCCATCATGATAGAAGATCTGTTCCAGGAAGGAGCCACCATGTCAAATTCTTTAGGCAGTTAGTGGGGGAGGTCAAATGTCCTTCAGAGAAAACAATCAAGGTAAAGAGATATATTTCAGGGTGGCCAAATCTTAATCTCCCACAGTCTCATTTCCCTATTCATTCTGTGCTTAATTGTGTTGTCCACAAATGTCTTTCTTTCCAATCTCTCAATTAATGGGTAATGCTTTGGAGTTTCAGTAGAGTCTTCTGCTGGTTAAACTCTGGCTCATTCAGTTCTTCATAGAAACAAGAAATTCAATCATCTCTCTTTTGGTGATTCAATGGTATGAATATAAATAAGTTCTGTTCTGAAAACATTGGGTTATATCGTATAGCATCTACAAAGAGACATTTCTGGTTTTCAGACACAATCTTATCTAAATTTGGACTATGCTATGCTTTTAAAATAATGCTTCCACCCTTTTATGTTTCACACCATAATGTATTTCTAGTGTATTATATTTGCCCATGTATCTTCTATTTCTGTTGTTCTTTCTTCCTTCCTAATGCTCCAAGATTCTTTCATCATTTTATCATTTCCTTTCTGTGTGAAGATCTTCCTTTAGCTTTCCTTATGGGGTAGATCTGCTAGTAACAACTTCTTTTAGTTTTCTTTCTTCTGAAAATGTGTATTTCTCATTCACTTCTGAAGGACAGTTTCCCAGATATAGAATGAACTGCTGACAGTTCTTTCAGCACTTGGGAAATGTGGCACTTCCTTACGGTCTCCTCGGTTTCTGATGAGAAATCTGCTGTTATTTGAATAGGAGTTCCTGTATAAGTAATGTGTTATTTTTCTCTGGCTTCTTTCAAGATTTTTTGTTGTTGTCTTTAGTTTTCAGCAGTTTAATTATAATGCGTCTTTGTGTGGATTTCTTTGAATTTATCCTGCGTTTGCTCAGCTTTTTGAATATATGGTTTATGTCTTTCAACAAATTTGGGAAGCTTTCAGTCATATTTTCTTTGCGTACTTTTTCAGTCCCACTCTCTTTCTTCTCTCCTTCTGGAACTCCAGCAATACTGATGTTATATCTTTTGATATTGTTCCACTGGTCCCTGGGGCTCTGTTGTTTGTTTGTTTGTTAGTCTGTTTTCTCTCTGTTGTTCAGATTGGGAAAATTTTATTGACCTATTCTCAAGTTCACAGATTCTATTCCCTATCATCTCCATTCTAATATTGAGCCAGGATCTTGTTGTGGCAGGATATCCCTTGTTGGTGCCTGGTGTCCCCTGGCTGTGCAGAGTCACAAAGTAGATGGGGTGAGGGGAGCCTCTGGCCTATTGCAGAAGGAGAGCTCTTTCTCTCTCCTTATTGTCAATATGGCAAAAGAATCGATGATTCAAACCAAACTTTGCTGGTTCTGTAGGGACAACCTTTTGTTGTTGGAGGGACTCTCATTGGGTCCTGGCAAGGAATGAGTTTACCTGGTCTACCTTCAGTTTCTTGGTCACAGGTTGGGAAGCATGGACTTGGATTGTCTTCTTCTTTGGGTGGAATTTTGTAAGTGCTGTGCTGCTATATTGTTGCTCTAGTCTTCGACTCCCTAACCAGCTTCCCTTCCTCTTACTACATTTCAGAGTTCTCCTTTGGTCATCTGTTAAGTCATTAATAGGGTTTATAGTTGTATTTAGAGGGTAGAAGCAGATAGAGAAGATTCTGCACCATCTTACACAGCAGACTGAAAGTCTTTTGTCTCTAACTTAAACCAATGGCTCTTAATTCGAAGCAATTTTTCCTCTGATGATAGTTGGCAATGTCTAGAGACATTCTTGATTGTCACAACAAGGGTAAGTGCTACTGGTATCTAGTGAGTAGAGTCCCAGGATGCTGCTAAGTACCTTACAATGCACAGGAGAGTCCCCCACAACAAAGAATTATCCAGTCTAAATGTCGATAGTGCCAAGGTTGAGATATCTTGATTTAAATATTTTCTTTTATTGAGATGAAACAAATTGGCTACTTTTCAAATCTGTTTTAGGATTGGACATTGGTATCACTTCTTTCCTTCTTCATCATAACCACTAGTCTTGAGGTAGAATTTTAGTTCTCTAACATGCAAAGAGCCTTTCCAAATATATGCCTGAGGATTTATAATTTTTAATTTTGAAAAATGCCATTTTCTTTAATTTGATGCACTTATAAATGAAAAAGATAGTTATTTTATCACGTGGCCTTGCAACTGTATACATTACTGTCAGTCAAGGAAATTTTTTAAAAGCTATTAACGTTTGTCCCTCCCATTACATTTCACAAAATTATATGCACAAAGGTGGTCTGGGGATCTGGGTTTCATTAACATATCTTTCCTGTTGTATGCTAAATATAATTTGGCATACTGTTTAACATTTATCATTCTAGTATCGTTTGATGTTCTAATTTACTCTCTCTGTCAGCATCTAATTTACTACTAATCTTTTCAAGGGTAGAGTAAAGATCTTGGAAACCTTGCTTCTTTAAACATTGCTACAGATTTGGGAACTCCTAGAATCAAAGAAGGAGTTGGTGTGGCAGCTCATTGCTGAACTCTAAGCTCTAGATCTATTGAGTTACTGCCAGAAAATATTTGCACTCTATAGTCATAGACTTTATCCTTTTGTCAATGAGATCTAAAATGGAGTACCTGAACATGGTTGATGCTTCCTGATGATCTTCCTTGGAACTGAGGAATCCCTGTCAATCTCACTACAGCTCTGCCCTTTAAAAGTGGTGTGCTGGGGCCAATAAAGCACACAGGTATTGCTCCTGAATAAACAGCTCATCAAAAGTCTGAGAACAGAAGGTTTCAAATGTATCAAAGCAATTGGCACAGTTGTTCACTAGTTAATTAGGAACACAAAGGCGCTTTCGTCAAGCTGCCCAGACCAGGGGGCCATCTGCGGAACAGCATTGCCTCTCTGATGATATATACAAATAGAGCTTATCCAGAGCTCTCGAGGGAAGGCTCACTGACCTTCCTGCTTTAAAATACATATAAAGCATATGCAAAAGATGAAAAATTTGAATATAATCATAGAATGAGCCCCGTTTTTAGTGCCTAGTCTTCTGAAGAATTTTCTAGGGACTTAGGACCTATTTATGTTCGTTTTGATAATTGCTTTATTTTACAGCTACGTATTTTAGTAATAGTTGCAATTATTCCCAGTCTATGGAGGTCAGAGCACTTCAATGTTATAACACATAATGTATTATAATTGTTTTTAAAGTTTTCAGCTTCTTCCGTTGTGTGTAAGTTTGTGAAGGTAGAAACCATATCTATTCTGTTTAATTTTGTGTACTCTCTATCGAGTACAATTATGGAATGTGGTAAAATAATGTGATGACATTAGAAAGTTTTGTTTATTCTTTTTGAAAAATAATGTTTTTGGTTTACTCTGACTTCCTGGAAACCATATACGCACAGTCATATACCCACATTCAGCTCTTTTCTTCAGATATCTTCGGATATTAGTATCTGAAATCGCTTTGTGTAATACTATTTTTGTTCCTTATCACTCTTATACCTGAACGAATGGAGAAAGCTATTGAAATGACTTCTCTGCCAAACTGATATGGAAATTTGAACATCACTTCTCTTTGTTAATTCTGGCATCCTATTTTATTATCTAAATTGCCATCATCAAAAACACTCATGTTTCTGCCAGAAAGATGTTATATGAGACCACTGTGTTTGGAACAATTTCCTTGTTAACAGGTCAGTCACTGATAATGAATAGGTCTCATTCCTGGGACTCCTCATGCCTGACCCATTCATTATCAAGAGACAGAACCAACGCACATGCATCATCACCTATTTTTCTGGAAACTTCTTTTCTGCTTTCTTGATAGAAGTAGATGCTTCTTCTTTGTGTCACCAAAGTTCCTGACACTTCAGTTATAAACCTATGTATTTGCATGTCTATTTGCCCAAATAGACAGTGAACTTGAAGCCAAGGGCCACATCTTATTTCTCATTGAATGTATTAGTCAAATGCACATAAGTCGAGTACACATAAGGCATGACAAAATAACATCATAGGTGATGCTTAATAAACACTTGGTGAATGATTGGTTCTGATTAATCAAATAGAGGCTAAACATGAGATGACCAAGATATATATATATTTTTAGCTGACATTTTTAAAAACTAAGGAGATTTCCGTTCTGTTTCTGGTAAGAACAAAGCACGCTTTCTACAAATAGAAGCTGGTATTCAAATAAACTCTAAATTAATCTCTTTAATCATGACTGTTATTATAATTCCTTCTTTAGAAGTTTTCTTCCTTTCTAAATCTCTTAGGCACATGGCTCACATCCTTCCCTGTCATTAGCCTTTTGCCAAGACCTATCAGAACTATAGACCCCAAAGATCTCTAATTCCACTTTGCTTTAACAATGCTTTATCGATGTAAGTAAATAAATAGCTTTCCTTCTTAATTCTGTCTTCTAAAACTATTTACTTCTTTTCTTACTTCATTCCTTATTTCTTATTTTCTTTTTTCACATTTTTACTGAAAAGGCCAAACTCAATCTTGATAATATGCAAGAAAGACCTACGAGACTCAGAAAAAGCCATCATACTCACAGTTAACAGGTTATTACTGCAAAAGGATACAGACCAAAAGCAGCAAGGGGAAAAAGCATATGGTCAAAGCCCAGGAGAAAACAGGTACATGCCTCCAGGTGTCCCCTCCCAGTAGAGTCACATGAGGATGCAATGAATTCTCCCAACAATGATATCTGACAGCACGTGCAAATTATTGTCAACCAGGAAGGCTCATCCAAGCCTTGCTGTCCAGGGTTTTTACTGGGGGTCAGTCACAAAGGCGTGCAGCACCTGTATGACTGGCCTCAACTCTCAGGCTTTAACTACCTCAACCCTCAACCCCAGAGTAAAAACCGCCATTCACCATAAATAACATTGTTAGGTAAATTTATTTGGTCAAACTGGTACAGCATGGGCTACAGTCCCAGGCATACAAAAACAGGTATTCACCGTAAATCCTACATGGCCCACAGCCTCAGGCATACAAAGACTCTCATATCAGGTAGAATATTCCAAGGGCTCGTAAGCTATCACCCAAGGATGGGTCGAGGGTCAATACTGAAGATATGCTTTTTTTGCAATACGCAGGTTTTGAGCAACCCAGACAAGCTGAATTAACCCTTTCTGTGCAACAGTCAGAGTGAAGTATACAATGTGCATGAACTTTAAGGTAAGAGTTTAATAAATTTTTACACGTGATACCACTATGCAATCGCCATCCAGATAAAGATACAATTTAGTTTTACTTTTAATTATCTACATTCTTACATTTCAAGTGAGTTTCTTGTAAATTTCATTTCCTTAGCTATTTTTTTTAATCACTCTGGTAATCTTAGTTTTCTAGTTAATATGAACTTATGATTTAGCTGGGTTTAAGTCTATCACCTCTCTGTTTTTTTTTTCTATTTGTCCCAGCCGTAAAATTCTTACTTTATATTTATGGCTCTCATGTATTCAAATTTGCCCCCTCCCCATATCACAATTATTCATAAATTAGCCAATCAATATTCTCTCCTTATTTCTGGGTGTAGGGCATACAATTAGAGATTATATTTCCAATTTGGCCAGATATGGCTATGAGATCAATGTCAAATTCATGGGAAATTGTCTTAGACAAAGTGATGTGTGAAATATCTGGACTATTTCTAACTCAAATACATACATAAAAACATATATAAAATCATTTTCCCTGAACTTAGTCCCATTTTTCCTTCTCAGATTCTAAAATATGAATGAGTTAGTGACCTAGATTTTTCTAGGTAGATGAGGGTAACGCTCCAGAGAATGGCAAAACAGCAAGTTAGAAAGAACCCAGGTCCTGGAGTGACTGTTCCACCCAGCTGCCCTACCAGCTTAGTCTGGCCACAATATTACATGAAAGAAAAATAAACCTCTATCATATTTAAGTTATTGTATTTTGAGTGTTTTTAAATGTCATTTAGCTTTTAATTAACACAAATAATAACTGGCATCATGTAGCAATTTACAAGAATTATTTAGATTTAGACTTAGATACTGTCATAGCATGTAAGATAATTTTGAGGTGCTTATTATACACAGATACACATTCAATATATCAACCTTTTACATTTTGAGTGACAACGTTGAGATACTTTCTCTTTTGTCCCAATAAGTAGACTTCTTAAAACTGAAAAATCCCCCATGTTTTCACACTAAAAAGATAATGATAGGTTTCAAATAACAGAGATAAAGTGTTCTCCTAATTAGTCCTATTTTTTGGATATATAGTATTGATTGTGTTGCCTCCCAAATCTCCTTGAAATCCCATCCAGTATCACAATGCAGCAGCCAGTCACGGCTTTCCGAGATCCCTCAAGTCTAGCTGGTAAATCACTTAAATTTGCTGAGCAAATATACAAAACAGTGAACTAGTCACTAGAAGTAAATCTTTATATTCACACATTATCTTTTATTCTTTTGTTGTACTGTCTTTGGCTGGTTTTGGTATGAGATTAACACTGATAAGACAAGTTGAAAAGTATTCCCTCTTCTTCTATTTTCTGGAAAATGTTGTAGAAAATCGGTGTTAATTCATCCTTAAATGTTTGGTAAATTTCTCTAGTAAAACCATCCAAGTCTGGAGATTTATTTTTCAAGTACTTTTTAATTATAAATTCAATTTCTTTATCGTTATAGGACTATGCAGATTATCTATTTGATCTTGGTTGACTTGATAGTTAGGGGTTTTTCAGGATTAGATTCATTTTTTTCTAACTTTACGTGCATCAAATTTTTCATAGTATGTCCTTATTGTCTTTTTAACGGCTGCCAAATCTCCAGTAATATCTCCTATTTGACTTCTGATATTGGTGGTTTATTTCTGTCAGTAATATTTTTGTCAGTAATGCTATAGGTTTATCAATTTTATTATATTTTTAAATATTCAGCTTTTTATTTCATTGATTTTCTATTTTGTGATCCTGTGATCCGTTTTTAACTTCATTTATTTCTACTCTTTATTTCCTTCCCTTGGGTTTATTTTTCACTTCTTTCTCCATTTCTTGAGATAGAAGCTTAAATTATTATTCACAGTCATTCATCACTTCTAATGTAAGCATTTTGTGTCATAAACTGCCCTCTCAGCACTGATTTAGGTGCATCTCACATAATTGGATATACCATATTTTCATTTTCATTTAGTTCGATGTATTTTTTAAATTTCCTTTGAAGCTTCGACTTTGACCATAGGTTATTTTGGCATTTTCTGATATTCACATATTTAGAGATTTTTCCGTTGTCTTTCTGTTACTGATTTCTAGCTTGATTCCATTATGTAAGAGAATTAATTCTCCGATTTCAATTATTTTAAATTTACTGAGGTTTGTTTTAGGGCATAGCATGTAGTTATCTTGGTGACTGTTCCATGGGCACTTAAAAAAATGTGCTTTCTGCTGTTGAATGGCATGTTCTATATATATGTTAATTAGACCTGTTGGTTGATCGTATTGTTCCGATTTTCTATGTCCTTATTGATTTTCTATCTACTATTTGCATCAATTGGTGAAAGTGGAGTGTTGAAATCCCCAATGATGATTGTGGATTTGTCTATTTCTCTTTTTACATCTATCAGTTTTTGCTTCATATATTTTGAGGCTCTGTTGTTTGGTTGGTATACATTTAGCATTGTACATCATTAGGCAATGATTTTATCCTTTTATCTTTTTATCATTATGCAATGTCCATCTTTGTTTCTAGTAATTTTCTTTGCTCTGTAGTCTACCTTTTAATACAGCCACTCACTCCTGCTTGTTTGATTAACATTTGCATGGTATAGCTTTTTCCATCCTTTTACACTCAATCTACTTTTGTCCTTGAATTTGAAGTGAGTTTCTTGTAAGACAGATATAGTTTGGTTACGTTTTTTGTCCACTCTGCTAATCCTTGTCTTTTGATTAGTATATTTAGACCACTTATATTTAAGATAATTATTGATATGTTAGCACTTAAGTCTGATATTTTATTACTTGTTTTCTGTTTATTTGCTCTGGTTCTTGTTTATAAATTATTTTATATTGTCTTTCTGTGGGTTACTAGAACATGTTTTAGGACGCCATCTTATTTATACTGTTTTTGAGTGTATCTTTGTATAACTTTTTTATAGTAGTTGCTCTTGGTATTATAATATACAAAAATACACAAAAATTGGTATAAAGATAGAATAAATAATGTGCATTAAAATTAACAGTAAAATAAAAATATTAGGTAGATGCTAGTGATCATTATAGCCCTTGATTATCCATCTAGAAACCACAATAGTTTGACTTAACCAGTGTTCAGATACTCCTCTGTTTTCCTTATTAAAAAAATAAATAAATAAAACGTTTATTTGCAATTACAAAACTTCTATTCTACATTAACTTTGGAATAGACATGGGTTCCTGGCCAAAAATCTGTATTCCACTTTTCCCTCCTAAGCCAAGGAGCTAGTTGATGACCAGGGATTCTGCTGCCCTCAGAGAGAAAGGTGATGTACTTGACTAATCAATGTCCAGCCAGGGATCACATTTACCAACTCCCAACTTTGCATGGAGGTGAAGTCATGTGATTTGTTCTGGTTGATAGAATGTGAGCTAAAGTGATGTGTAACTTCCACAGCAAGATGGTTAAGTACACTGAATGTTTTTGGCAAACATTTTTCTTGTTTTTTTCTCCCCTTCCTGGCTGCAAGATGGATGACAGAACGACAAACTTGAAGATGGGAACAGCCTGAATACCCAAGTCGCTACTTGGAAGAGAGTCACCCAAAAAGCCAGCAGACCAGGAACATTCACACCTGATTCTGAGTGAGTGAGAAATAAAATTTTTCTTAACCCATAGATTTTGAGATAGTATGTTACAGAAATTAGCCTATTTTTCATATAAATATTTCTTTACAGAGCACTTCCATTCCTGGCATTTTCCCCCCTCTCTCCTTTCTTACACTGCTTATTCTTTCCATATTACATTATTATTATGACAGGCTTTTGGTAGATTGGATTATTCTTCTGAATCCTTCCTTCCCTGCTGCCATGTGATATTGCAGTGTGAGAGAAGGAGTGAGGTATATTTACCTCCTTCGTTGATGTTGGGCTTGCAGTATACTTTTTTTTCCTGGTTTATCATATTTGAGCAAAAGTAAAGATGTGCTAGTCTGGAACCAAGGCCTTAAGAAACAGTGTATATTTCTTTTTATAGTCTTGAATCTCTATGATCTCTCAATAAGGAGAACTGGCCCTGGATAGACTAGTCTATCTTATTCACTGGTCTAAGGGAATGAAAGAGATATGTGAGGACAAATAGACTCTGACCTGAAGCCTTGAACCAAGCCCAGCTGATCCTCAGCTGAGATAGAAAAATAAATTATTATTTTTAGGAGCTACAGAATTTTGGAATTTGGAAATTTTATTTAAAGCATCATTGTTTTGGCAATAACTGATGAATATAATGTATACTTAAATTTAAGGGAATTGCCTTTAAAGTTCTCAATATTTGACAGAAGGAAAAAAAAACCAAAAGGACAACTGACTACAAAGGAAGTTAAGAAAGTCTCCTCTATTCCTGGTTGGCTGAGAATTTTGATCATGAAAGCGTGTTTCATTTGTTCAAATGCTTTTTTTGTGTCTATTGAGATCATCATGTAGTTTTCTTCCCTTTACGCTATTAATGTGATGTGTTAATGTTAATTGATTTTCTTATGTTAGACAATCCTTGCATTCCTGGGATAAATCCCACTTGGTCACAGAGTCTAATCTTTTTAACATGCTATTGAACTTGGTTTGCTACTATTTTGTTGAGGATTTTTGTGTCTCTATTCATAAGGGATATTGGTCTATAGTTTTCCTGTGGAATCTTTGTCTGGCTTTGGTATCAGGGTAATGCTGGCTTCATAGAATGTGTTAGGAAGTGTTCTCTCCTCTTCTATTTTTTGAAAGAATTTGAGTAGGATTGGTGTTACTTCTTTAAATGTTTGGTAGAATTCACCAGTGAAGACATCTGGACCTGGACTTTTGTTTATTGGGAGGTTTTTGATTACTGACTCAATCTTTTTACTTGTTATAGGTCTGTTAAGATTTTTTATTTCTTCTTGAGCCAGTTTTGGGGATTCTTATGTTTCTAGAAATTTTTCCATTTCATCTAGGTTGTCTAATTTATTGGTGAACAGTTGTTCATAATATTATCTTATAATCCTTTTTATTTCTGTAAGTTCAGTTGTAATTTCATTTCTAATTTTAGTTATTTGTGTCTTCTCTCTTTTTCTCTTAGTCAGTCTAGCTAAAGGCTTGTCAATTTTGTTGATCTTTTCAAGGAACCAAGTTTTGTTTTTGTCAATTCTATTGTTTTTTCCATTCTCTATTTTGTTTGTCTCCACTGTAATCTTCATTATTTCCATCCTTCTGCTGGCTTTGGGTCTAGGTTGCTCTTCTTTTTCTAGTTTCTTAAGGTACAAAGTTAGATTGTTCATTCGAGATCTTTCTTCTCTTTTGATATAGGCATTTATAGCTATCAACTCCTAACATGATGAGTTACTTATATCAAGTGCTGGCAAGGATGTGGAGAAATAGAAACTCTCATACACTGCTGGTGGGAGTATAAAATGGTGCAGCCATGGTGGAAGACAGTTTGGAACTTCCTCTAGAAGCTAAACATAGAATTACCATATGACCCAGCCCTTCACTCCTAGGAGTATACCCAAAAGAAATGAAAATATATGTCCACAAGGAAATGTATACATAAATATTTATAGCCAGATTATGCATAATTTCCAAAAGGTAGAAACAATCCAAATGTCCATCAATGTATGAATGGATAAAGAAATTGTGGTACATTCACACAATGGAATACTATTCAGCCATAAAAAGGAACAAAGTACTGATCCATACTACAATGTGGATGAACCTTGAAAACATTATGCTAAGTGGGAGAAGCCGGAAACCAAAGGTCTCATGTTGTATGATTTCTATAAATACAAATATGATATATTCAATATAGGCAAATCCATAGATATACAAAGTAGATTAGGAGTTACCAAGGAATGGGGGTTTGGGGAGTGATTACTTAATGGATACTGGCTATTTTTATGGGGAGATGAAATAATTTTGAGACTGGAGAGAGATGGTTGCTGCACAACATTGTGAATGTACTAATATCAGTGAAATGTGCGCTTTAAAATGGCTAATTGTATTTTATGTGAATTTCATCTCGACAAAACAATATTTTAAAGGTTATTAAGAAACAATGACTTGATTGTAAACTCCTTGAGGGAAAGTATTTTCCTATCTCCTGTACAAGATCTTAGCAAAGTGCTAGAAACTGAGCAGCTGAACGTTAAGTTCTTATTGACTGTAAAAAGCCATAGTAAGCAATGTCATTTGGACAAGGGCAACTTAAAATTACAACTTGCTAGAGCAATAACAAAAATATACAGTAGCCATTCTTCCAAGTTGCCTCTGTCTGTGAACTACAATTGAATATTCAAGTCAGTAGGGATTCTAAAAAGTGCTGGCAACTTCTCCTGTCTGCACAGATCCCTGTCAGTGGCTGTGGCTGTTCACCTGTGGTGACAGGCATTTGAGAGGAGTGCTAACTAGAAATATTTGCAGCCACCTGGCACTGAATTCCCCCTGGGCTTTTCATGTTTTGGAGATTTTCTGTAGGTCAGCAGATGTAGTCGTGCTCCTCCTCCCAAGAAAGCAGTAGCCCATTTTCAGAATGTCATTACCATGGCAGAAAAGTCATAAAATTAGGATATAGGAGTATTTATCCTGCTACCTGATGCAAAGCAAAATTGTTCCCTACAGCATATTCTCAAATGCTTTGGTGCTAATTTTAAATGATTCCGCTTCTACATGTTTTTTTTTTTTTTTTCTTTTTTAACGCCTGGTATGGCACTCGGTGATTTAGAGTCTGCAGCTTAGCTGTTTCTGATGGTTCTGGAGGACATGGTTTGTCCAAGTCCGAATAAAACAAATGCTCTCATTTACATAGGAATAGGCTCCCAAGGAGGAATGGACACTCCACCTTTGCCAGCTCCCTTTAAGAAGAGGTACTATGTATTGTAGTAGAAAGAAAAAAAGAAGATAAATATTGTAAGTGACTCTAATTGGGACTAGATCTGTCCTGTGACAGTACAATGTTTCAAACTGTCCAAGAATTGTGTGCACATTTGAGGCATTGCCTGTTCCTCCCTGCTGCTATTTCAGTTAACAGGCTATCGTGAGACCCCACTGCGTCATTCTCCTAGCATGGTACTCCGTGTCCTTGGGCACAGCTTAATTTTCCAAATCCATTTTAGTTATCAATATATTTCTCACTGGCTTAGGGAAGTGTGGGAAAACACCAGTCAATGCTGATTTGTGGCTATTTGATATCAATAATATAAGAACCAGGAAGATTACATAAAAGAAATCTGTTCAGAATCATTCCAGCGTGAAAGTGCAATTGCTTTCCTCTTATAGCACGAGGTTCTAGGGATACAAAATGTGTAACACAGGGTCTTTATCCTTATGCTGTTCCTGGAGCACTTCACCAGGAAAATGAAAAAGTGCCGCCTGCGGTACAAGGGGATTAGCAACAACTGAAGAAAAGGCACTTGTGATAAGAAATCTGACTAGTTATACCCCTGTGAAGAGGTAAGATCAGGGTGTTCCAAACCAAAGGAGAACTGAGGGAGTAAGTAACTGTGTTAATGTTAGGGGGAGGGGTGGAGCTTTGCTGCTGTGGCTATTCCCCAGAAGAGGTGACAACTGATAGATATGCCAACTAGCATTTACAACAACATGCTTCACCGGGCCGCGTTTCTTTAAGAGATGCTGATTTTTTTTGTTGGTGTTATAGATTTTTTCTACATGTGGTACATTACCCTTTCATCCAAGGTGCACATAGCCTCAAGATACTGGATGATTTTGTTTTATTTGTTAATTAAGAATCTTTTTGGAGAGAAGAACCACACATGTTTAGAAAGAACTCATCGCAAAAACTCATAATTTATTTTTATTAGGCAAAAAAAGCTTTAGAAAGTTTAGCTAAGCCGATTGTGTGTGGAAGATGATGATCTAGCAGAGTCGTAGGATTTTGAAGGACCTCTCCCATCAAATGCCCAGAGTCGGGTGTGGGTGCACTGCCTGTCCCCAGGGTCCTTGACCAGCCCTGTCTGCCAAATGCTTGGCTTCTGCTTGTCTATCTTAGGGCACAGTTCATTGCTTCTGCTCAGCACACTTCTTCAACGTCTTCTCTAGCATCGTCTCTTTAGTGCTACAATACTACATGACCTTTGGTTAATCTATGATCACAGACCACATGAGTTTCTCATGAAGCATTTGGAAAAACCAAAGTTGACGATTTCCAAATTCTGGTTGCTGTAGAATTTTAAGAATATGAAAAGTATCGTAGATTTTTATACAATGTCTACAATAATTATCATATTTTGTTTAGTGTTATTGTTTTTAATTTGCCTGCAATCTCCAACAATAGAGATTGCAGAACAAGTGTAATATCTTATCTGTTGTATACATCTTAAGATCATACAAATGCGCATTGTTTTATTTAGTTGAAATACGATTCTTGAATTAAAATACTAGCAGTCATAAAATAATATAATGAACCACCCAAATCAAAATTAAGTTGATCACATACATGGCCAAGTTAGTATATTTAGAGACGCCCATAAAACTACATTGATGAAAGTGGTGGAAAGCTGATAAAACAAAAACAGCAGAGTCATAGAATCTCACATGCTGACTGGGACTTGCGACTTTCACTAAAAATGCCAAGAGAACTTAGGAAAATTGAAACGCAGAGGTCAGAGTTAATTATTTCATTGTACTTTTGCAATGGTCATGAACATTTATTCAATTTTGACTCATGCATTGTAAAAGAGTTGAAAGCTGAGGAGCGTTCAGACAGGAGACATCAATAAGATAGAAAAGATGGGCGTGTCAGAGACTCCTAGAAACTGTGCAGGAGCCACTCAGTCTGTCAACCAATCAATTGATATCATACAGTGCAATAAAAAGGATTAGTTCCTTTAAACACAATGGGCAATTTAGCCTGTGAAAGAAGGGGCTAAAAGATCATTTACTAGATATTTGCAAATGTATAATTATGTATGAGAGGACACTGCAGAAGAAAAGCAGAATAAGAAAGAGCATGTAAGAAATAGTTGTTGATCATATCCTCCAGGGAAAATAAGCAAAGTTAAATTATGGAGTAAGGGATTGTGGAGGAATAAGATCATTATAGCTTAAATCCAAGGAGCAATTTCAATTTTTAGCTCTTAACATGTTATTTCCTATTCTTTTGATGGTTGCATTGAGGATCTCCACGAGATGGGGCTTGAGCAGATGACTGCTTGAAGTAGATTCCAGCTCAAACTCCTTTTGTAGCCCTTCAGTGAGTTTGTAGGGATTTAAATTTTAGAGTTGCTAGGTCATTAGAAAACCAGGTTTTGTGAGTGAACTAAGACAGACAGATGTACACCCGGATGCAATTGTGAAAACGGTTCACAGATGTGACTTCTCACAAAATAATTCCATTCTGGATATAAGATTTATAATATTATTAGCTTCCATTTCAACTGCAGACTTTCTACAAATAGTTTGCATTTGCTGGTTCTATAGGTACCCAAAGGCAGTAGCAAATAGTAGCTTTTCTCAGCCTCTTTAATAAGTGCCTGAAACACAGCAAATAGGATCATCAGTAGTTTTGCCTTCAGCTCTGAGCCTCTTTTATTTGTGTTCTTGACCTATTTGAGATTTTTCAACCTGCACAAACCAAGTGAAATTAAGGTGCAAGGATCCCAAAGAGCTAGAATGAAGGGAAAGGAGAATTGTCCAAACTTGCCTCACATAGTGAGTATGGAAAACAGAACAATGTCCACTGGGGTCAAAGTCATGGCAGAGGTGTTAACACTTTATAGCCAACTCCTAAGGAAAAGAGAGGAAAGGGAGAATGAATAGTAGAGTGGAAAGATATATTCCAGAAAAGGGCAGAAGGGTATGTCAGGCATGGTTTGAGGTGAGCAGTCTACAGTAACAACGTGCTTGCTGGTACTAAACACTGATAACTTCTGTTTATGTGGTGTCAATACATATTTTAGGGTTAAATGTGGCAGCTCTAACTGGATCCTTTCCAATAGTGTGTTTCATAACTTTATTATTGTTGTTGTTGTTTTTTGTTTGTTTATTTTAGTAGCAAAATACGTCCATCAAATTAAAGATTATGTAGAACACCAACATGGAAGTAAATAAAAATCGGACTCCTTGGGTTGAAGCAGGGTGACTTATTTACTCTCTTAACCAATTTATCCTCCTTTGCTTTGGAGAGACCTCTATTTTGTAATATTAGTTTTACATTTTATAAGGTGAATACATTGATTCTGTTCAAGGAAAGAATTAGTCACATCTTTCACAAACACTATATTTTTGGCAAATCTCTCCTTGTTTGGAAATAGCACTAATTTTTCACATTAACTTGTTTCTAAGATTGTATTATTTTCTTCTTTTTTTTCTAATGTACATTCTTCCATAATATCCCACAAATTCCTGTGGTCACAATCAACAAACTTAGGTATATTTTGAATAGGAAACATCTTCCCAAGACTATTAGTTCTGGCTGAAGAAGCTGCTTCGTTTGAAGTTGCCTGCCTCCTGCCACTTCAGATAATAATCAACTATCAAAAGACGCCCTCCAGGAATGTCACAGAGATGAACAGCTAGATGTAAAGAAAGCTTTCAGTACCCTTGGAATAACTGATAGACTCGAATTTTCCTCATAGACTGACGACTCATTACCATTACAGATGTGAATAAATCATGAATTCTACTTCTCTAGATGAAGGCTGTTGCTACACCTGCAGAGTCCATAATCAAGGTAGTTTTCCACATAATATAAGGAAAAAAAATACACTACTTTTGCTTCAATTAACAAGATATCTAAAGTGTGGGGCTGGAAGAATTTTTTGCTTAAAATATCAACATAATAGCTCCCATCCTCCTTTTTGCTTACTGTGTAGAAAAAGAAACAATTTGCAAAAAAGGTATTGTTTTTCCTCAGTGGACTTGCAAAAGAGACATCAGAGTAGCTTCTGGGGATGTTATAGAAATGCAAAGGAACTATAAAAAATAATTGAAACTTGCAGAGTGATTTTCAGAGTTTCATTCACTGCTGAAATTTTCAACCTTGGTCTTTGCTCTACTTGAACTTACAGAACTAAACAATTTTCCCAGAATTTCTCAAGGTTACTTTTGTTTCCAAGGAGCATTTGAATCACAATCTAAGGGAAAATAATGACCTCTTAATGGTTTGTTAATCCAGTGGTTCTCAACTTAACTGCACATTAGAATCATCTGGGGAGTCTTTAAAAATAGTTCTGCCTATCCCCCACCTTCAGAGAATCTGATTTAAGAAGGCCCAGGCATCAGTATTTTTTAAAGATCCCCAGGTGATTCTAATGTACAGCTAAGATTAAGAACCACTGATCTAGTCAATATCCCAGAAGAATTTACTCATTTCCTGATCATAAAATTCAACCTAGTGTATTTGTCCTGTTGGGACTAAATTAATCTCCAAATACAGCTTAATTCAGAAAGCCTCAGAAAATAGATTTTGGCTTTGTAGAGACTGATGGATCTTTCTTTTTGCCAGTCCCCAACACTCTTATCCTTCCCCAACCCTCTTATCTGAAGTCTACTTGTAGACTTATTACAAAAAATGCTGATCTGGGTAGGACATGTATCAGCCATCAAGTCTCACTGTATGGGGAGGCATGGAATTAGTCTCATTTACATAGACCCAATGTATTGTCTCCAAACCTTGATATTCCTTCACCTCCATCATAATATGACAGTTCCCCTACTTAATGCTCTAATGCTCTTCTCTACATCTAAGTCTGATTGCCAAGTTTTTGTCACCCCATTTATCTCTTACTAACCATAAACAAAAGATCCTTTATCTCATCACCAGAGTCTCTCATTAGTGCCTGGTTAATGAACAGATCACCTAAAACTAATTGCACAGAATCTACGTGCCTCTCGGTATTGCCTGTGCACAAATTCCTGCTATCATTGTTCCTGCCTGGTCTCCATCTGCCTGAAGGACACCTGAGAGACTTAACTTGAACTTTCCAGATGTCCCTTCACAGAGTAATTTTCCCCCACCGCCCCCAGCCTATAAATTACTGCCTTGGTTTTCTTGCTTTCCACATTGCTTTATTATGCAGGGATCCCATCTTACTTTATACTTTCCTTTATCATGAATATAAAGTTCTATAATGTTGATTTTCAAGACTAGTAGTTACCTTTTCTTTTATTTCTTTCTTATTTTCACTAATATTTACAAATCCATGTATTCATTTGTTTGCCTACTATCTACTTGCTGTAGATTACAAGATGTACCAAATGTGTTGACAACCTGTAATTTTAGAATCTTAAGAAAAATGAAAGTTTCCAAACAAAAGAAAAAGCCTCCCGAAGGGGACACCCTAGAGAACAGACAGAGTTTAGTCATTATGTCTGAGCCTGGGGCATTCCAAATGCCTTCTAGCAATTTGTTGTTTTCCTGTTTAAAATTAATTGAACTTGCAAAATGTTTTGCTTCCAAATTATATACTGGATCCAATTATTTAATATTTATATCATTGGGATCTCAAAGGAAATTTAAGGAAAGCAAAGAAAATACATGAATCTTAGTATGTGTCCCTACTTCTTAATTTTGAGAAATACATTGTTTGGGTGCATTATAAAAAAGAATTTAATTTTACTTATTCTTACAAAAAATGTTAAAAAAGGAACTTAAAAAAGATTTTCCATAGATTACTATAATTATTTACTGTGCTTTTTCTAATAGCACACAACAGCCCTCCTTCTGGTACAAAACATGCATCAGATAAATAAAAAACAAAATTATCATGATAAGTTAATGGATTTCAATAAGAACGACACAGATACTTAGATTGTAATGATGGCATACCAAAAACTCTGCACATTTAATTTGGTAGTATTAGTTTTATCTTACGATGAACATTCCTCTCTTTTTCCCTGGAGTTTAATATTCCACTCTTTTTTCAAAATAAATGCCTTGTACATATTCATTCAAATGACAGATTGTTGATGCATACAGCTGTCTAACTATAGGTATTTAAACTATAAATCCTTCATAGCATGCATAATACAACAGAATACTACGGTATCAAATGACTCAGCATAAGGCAAACGATGTTGCAAAAACTAATCAACTATGAAGCGGGAGAAATAAGAAAGGTATGTGTTTTCATTAATTTCTATGCATAGGGAATTCTAGTTTAAAGTGATGTATTGAGCATACCCCTTGACTTTCACTGTCTCCTGTAAACTCACTGAAATGATGATAAAAGATTCAAAAACTGATGAACTCATAAGGCCAAAGAGAATAGGAGAGGAAATGACAGCAGATGAGAAATTTCAACCAAATTTTGGGAGATGTAAAGCAGAGTTCCAGTGTAACTCAGCAGATGTGGGAAAGCTGAACGCTTGGTGACTCTAGGCTGGTAGGTGTCAAGAAACTGGCATGGAGTGCTTCAGAATGTGGGGTTGAAGAATAACACAATTGGTTGGAAGCCCATATCCATTTTGTGTGGAGAGCTGACTGCCCGCCCCTGGCTCTTAACATACCTGCGGGTTTGCTCTCTGCAGAGGTTGAATGAGTGACTCTGAAATCAAGATCACCAGGGACAGATGAAGGAACTCTGCATCCTAATCCATTTGACCCCAGTCACTTTCCCACATTTGACTCCTAGCAAGCTGGCAGATAGGCTTATATACAAAAGGAAGGAGAATAAAAAAATTTTTCACTCAAATAGCAGAGAACTGCAACTCCTTCACCAACAAAACAGTTGGGTCTCTCTGGTTGATTCCCTCCTGGTAGGCAGAATAATGGACCCCAAAGATGTCTAGGTCCTAATGCCCGGATAATGTCAGTACATTATCTTACACAACAAAAAGAACTTTGCATATGTGATAACTTAATCAAGATCATAAGTTTAGGATAAGGAAATTATCCAGGTAGCTGCAATTTGATCACATGGGTCGTTAAAAGCAGAAAATCTTTCCTGGGAGTACTCAGTGGGAGATATGACTATGAAATTATGATCAGAATGATGTGATGTGAAAAGAACTGGACCCACCCACCATTGCTGGATTTGAAGATGGAGAAAGAGGTCCAGGAGCCAAGGAATGTGGGTGGCATCTTTCTACAAGGTAGAAAGGGAAGTAAAGGGATTCTCCCTCAGAGCCTCCAGAAGGTGAAACGGCCCTGTTAAGACCTTGATGTTAGCCCAGTGAGACTTGTGCTGGACTTCTAATCTGTAGAACTGTAGGATAATAAATTTGTATTATTTAAGCCACTGAGCTTGTGGCAATGTGTTATGGCAGCAATTGGAAACTAATACATCATGCTTCAAAACCCATCATTCCACACGTCCTGCCCATGCCCAGATCTTTCAGTCTGCATTTAGTTCCTCATTTGAAAATTTGAATGGAAGTCCTGGAATGCCAGGCATTTAAGGAAAGCCTCTAATATAAAAGACAGAGAACAAAATGAACAGACAGAGGAAATCTAAATTGAGGAAACAGAAACAAGACAGGAAGTAGAGAAAAACTTAAAGAAAAAGAACTGTAATTACTATACTCAGATAGGTAGGAGAAAGGTTTGCATCTATGTTATAAAAACAGAATGCTTAAACAAAATTAAAGTTACATTCAGAAAACAATCAAGTTTTAATATATATATATATATGTAAATTTTTTTGAGGAAATCTCTCAGAAAGCAGAAGAAAAAGACCAAGAAATGGAAAATAGAAAAGAAAATTAGAGGATTGATCCAGGAGCTCCATTTTTCTCCTATCCATTATCTTACTCTGTAAGAGAAGCTCCAGAAATAGGATCAGAGAAAACAAGAGAAAGAAATTATCAAAGAAATATTAGATAAAAAAGAACATGACTTGCTAGATTGAAAGGGCCTATCAAGGGCCCAGCATAATGAATGAAAAATGGCCACACCAAAGCACATCATCAGCAAATTTTCAAATAATTGGAAATAAAAAGGAGATTTTGAGGACATCCATAGGAAAGAAAAAAAAAAAAAAATCTCATACCCTCTAACTCAAGCACATGGATTTAGCCTTCTCAATAGCAAAAAGCTAGATGATAATGGAACAGTACCTTCAACATATGGAGGTAATATGATTCCCAAACAGGCATTCAATACCAAGTTAAACTTTCAGTCATGTGTGAGGCTAAAATTAAAAAAAAATTCAGGTATACACATTTTCAAAATTTTTCCCATTCATCCTTTCTTAAGAAGAAACTGTGTGATGTGTTCTCCAAAATAATAATAATATAGTCATACAATATAGCACAACAACATAATAATAGTAGGAGAGGTCAAAAGTCATCCCAGGGTGACAGCTGTGCGGCAGACCTAGAAAGCAACTGGTCCAGAAAGGAGAAGGATTTAAAAGTCTCTAGAAGGGATATAGTCAAGAAAATAATAAATCTGATAGATTATGTGGTATTTTTTAATGTATTGAACAGAGATTTATACTTCCCTTGTAGAGTTTTGGGCTGAATACTGATAGTGACAAAGAAAATGAAGCAAATGATAAGCAAGTCCACTATTACCTCCAGGGCCAACAGAAAT
This sequence comes from Ceratotherium simum simum, assembly GCF_057802395.1. Taxonomy (NCBI): domain Eukaryota; kingdom Metazoa; phylum Chordata; class Mammalia; order Perissodactyla; family Rhinocerotidae; genus Ceratotherium; species Ceratotherium simum. The sequence continues at coordinate 51,528,799 of NC_141909.1, forward strand.
GTGTTTGAAAAAGCAAATATAATCATAGTAAATTGCAATGACTTAGTGCTGAACAATACGTACATTGTGTTAATAACACAAACACTGGATATAGTTTCAACCAAAAACTGATAAAATTATATAAGGAGCATAGGATGAGGGGAAATGTGTGTAGATATATACAGATGCACACACGCACGTGTGCACGCATGCTCACTGCGTGGTAGTAGAAGGTGGGTTCTAGAATTAAACAGGTAACTTTCACAGAAGGAAATTAGTAGAAAATATATTTTTTAAAAATTAAAACACAGCAGAAGAAGCATACTACTTAGAAATATGTAAGTAAATTTTAGAAATGAAAATAGCCAAAAAAGTTGAAAGTAGTTATCAGTCCTCATGGGGCATGGGAAACAGGCATAAGATATAGGGGTGATCAGGAGACTAATTTTTCCCCCCTAAATCAGTAAAAATATTTGGAATTTACTATTCAAGAAAACAAACTTTATATATAAGAAGTGTTCTGCATGAAAAGATGTGGTAAAGATGATCATAGATAGTTATACTACGATTTTTGCATTGAAAAGCCACTATAATATAGTATACTTCAGTATCAGGTAGTTATAACTGAAACAAGGATTTAGCAACCAGAAACTGCTTTATAATCTGCACATGGGTTATGAAATAATCAAATAGATAATATTAAACCATTTCTTCTCACCTGCCAGTGTAATTCACTAAGTCTTCTGATAATAAATTAATATTGACTTTTAGATTTAATGAGTTCATTACAATAGTCATTAATATATTACTGAAATTCAGAGTGAAATAGAAACTCGATTTAAATATAATATCTAAATTGTACAGGGCTGGCCCCGTGGCTTGGTGGTTAAGTGCGCACACTCTGCTACCGGCGGCCCGGGTTCGGATCCCGGGCGCGCACCAACATACCGCTTCTCCGGCCATGCTGAGGCCGCGTCCCATGTACAGCAACTAGAAGGATGTGCATCTATGACATACAACTATCTACTGGGGCTCTGGGGGAAAAAAAATAAATAAAAAAAAATAAATTGTACAATTAACCAATTATTGCTCCAGAAAATACACTCGTACAGATGGTGTCTGTTGTCATCCCCTCTGTTACAATACATAGTTCACATCTACTTTAATGCATTTTACCATGATTTATTAGTGTGACAGATATAGGGCCTTAATTGACTTTTTATTATTTTAAAAATCTTTACAAGCAGCTTTATGAGGATTTTATTTACATATTAATTGAGGTATCCCACTACTGTATCCCATGTCTTTTCTTTATATACAACTTCCTAATTTTGCATAAGTAAATAGAGGTGATGCTTCAAGCCTGTATTTCACTGGAAACAACATCTACACGTACCTTTCTAAATAAGAACTTGCTGACTACAAGTCATTTGTGAACACAAACTGTGTGAAATAACGTTTAGGCAGAAAGGAGTTTAACAGTCACCGACATTCTGCATTCTGTCACTGGATTGCTGTGTGTGCATCTGGGACGTTTCTACAACTCAAGTTTCAGCTTCTTCAGAGATGTCTATAAACTGCTGGTGAGTCAAAGGATAGTTATTTCTTGACCAAGCCAGTAGCAGCATTTATATAAGTACTGCCCCTGAACATTGACACATAATCCAAATCCATCTTCAGTTCACAGATTGCTTAATTTGTTTATAATTGTGGATATCTACTTCACTAAATCTACAGGGATTTTAGTAAAACAAGTCTTAAGGAAATTATTCTGTATATTTCTATAGTGAGTTCCGCTTTAGGAAATCCAGATCACCCTCACTCAGTGGCCACAAAGATCTGCTTGGTATTTTCTGGTATATATGCTGCCAAAGTCAGCGAAAAGTTTCATTTGTTTAAAATAAAAGCAGTCACTCAGAAGACTCACCTTCCATAGCTGTATTTTATATACCAAATATGTAAATATTCTCAGACAATGAGAAAATCATTTGATTCCCTAAAGGATTTTGTAATGGGTTAAATTTTGGATTACATTATATTCAAAGACAGCATTATTTAATAACTTGATTTGTATACTCCAGAAAAGTCAACTGTCCTCTTCAAGGTGTCAAAGGTGGGATTTGAATCCAGGTCAACATAACACCAAAGCCGTTAAAGTAATTCATGCCTTAAACAGAGTTGGGAATGGTACTGGCTTCAGCAAGGGAGCTTTCTGGACATTAGCCAGACCATAATTCTCCCTTTTCTTGAAGGAGAAATAGGATAGATAAATCATCTCTACTATGAATGTTCCAGCCCAAGAGATATTTTATCCATGCTGTTTAAGGGGGAAAAAAAAGTAATGGAGGTATTTTCTTCTACCTATGTTCCAACTAAAATTTTGTTTGCCTGCTACTTTTAAATGTTTATTTTAGAGATGACAGAAGTCCTCACTTTCAGTGTTTCAAAAAACGGGAAAAATGTAATAATTGAATGTCATCCCTGTTGAATATCTGTCTCTGGGAAGATTACAGAGGAGGACGGGAAGCATCCCCTTTTGAAGCCATTACCACAAGCAGCCATTAAACTTGACTTTGGCAAACCTCTTTGTCAACCCCATTTGTTTTGGAAAAATTCCAAAAAAGACACTTTAAAAACAAATCTTTCCAATTATTTCTGTTTCTTAATGTTCTGAAATCTCATCTCACAGCTTTGAAAATGTAAGTAATTAATTAATAGGGAGATTTGTAAAAAGGAATAAGCTCTCCCTGATTTTGGCGAGGTCCCAAAACAACATAGACTAGTTGTGTTAAGAATTACAGCAGGGGTCTAAGAAAATTAAGTTAGTTTAAGCCATTACAAGTTATTATAGCGTAAGTAATGTGGCAAGTGTAGGCTTCCCATTAGGGCTGACACATAGGGCTGTGCCAATTGTGCCCTGCACAAAGATGCCTGGCTGAGACCCTGCAGGCGGGGGCAGAAATCCCTCCCTCATTAAGCGTCCTCAACTTTGCACTCTAAAATGGCCTGCATCTTCTGGAAGGATGGATACCTTTTTCTATTTGGTCTACCCAGACAGGATGCCATTTGGCAAGGCACATGAAAACTTGGTATGTGCTAGCAGTGGGTCCTGCTTCACATTTAGAGGAACATGACAGTAAATAAGGATCAGAAACAGAGGAGGAATAGCCAATCAGACTACAAAGGTATCTATAGAATTTGGCTCCAGCTTACTTTGCAAGAACGCAGCACCCGTAAAAATTAGTAGTGGCAGTGGTTGAGAGAGAGAGAGGAGGAGAGAGAGAGAGAGAGTCTTGGGAAAAAGAGTGGCTACAATGGCAGTATTTAATACAGTTATGCCTCACAAAAAGGACTCATGACAGGCACCCTGTGTGGGAGTGGACATGCTGCCCCCAAATCCAAGCTGTCTGAGGGTTCCACTGCCCTCTGCCTCTGGATTGGCTGCTCTTCATGCCTAGATCCATAGCCATTTCTCCTTCCTTGACCTCTATGCCTGCTTTCAACTACAATGTCCACGACTTATGATTACTAGGCTCTTTGGTAGCTGCAAATGGTTCCTGGACCCAATTCCTATGTGTGCATAGAGGCTTCCCCCACACTAACAAGCAGTTCTCCGATGCCAGCCAAGAATTCAACTCAATTCTTACACTATTTGATAGAAGCAGATTCCACAGGTAAAGGGCTCAGTCCCACAAGACCGCCCTTCACTGCAGGTGCCAGTTGCAAGCCCAGTTGTTACCTGTGCTTCTGACCACCCGGCTACAAACTGGAGGTTCCAAAAACCCCCACCAACTCAGGGTGCTGCCTGCAAGTCCAGGCTGTTACCTGTTCTTCTGACCGACTGACTATAAATTAGAGGTTCCCACGACCTCCTCCTCAGATTCAATTAATTTGCTAGAGTGGCTTACAGAACTCACAAAATCGGTTTACTTACCAGATTACTAATTTATTACAAAGGATATTAAAGGATATGAATCAACAGCCAGATGAAAAGATACATAGGGCAAGGTCCCAAACAAAGGAGCTCTTGTCTTCGTGGAGCTTGGTGCCCGGCACAGTGGCACGTGGAAGTATACCGATTCCCCAATGTGGAAACTCTCCAAAAAAGAGCTGGTGATCTGTTTTTTGGGGTTTTTATGGAGGCTTCATTACATAGTCATAATTTACTAAGTCAGGGGCCATCGCCAATTAATTCAACCTCAAGCCCCCGTCCCTTTCTGGAAACCAGAGTGGGGGACTGAAAGTTCTAATTCTCTGATCACATGCTGGCTCTCCTGGCAACCAGTCCCCACCCTTGGGTGAGGTCCAAAAATTACCTTTATTAGTGTAAACAAGACACATCACCTTCGTGGACCTGAAGTGTTTTCAAGAACTGAAGACAAGAGACCAAATATTATAACAAAAGATGCTCCCATTTTTTGCTTTTGTTGCTCAGGCAATTCCAAGGGTCTTGGGAGCTGTGAGCCAGGAACAGTAGATGAAGACCAAATATATCTGAGAAATCTATTTAGGTCATCTGAATGATCAAATATATATATATTTCTTATAAATCACAAATCACAATAGCTAAAATAAAATTTGCAATTTATTCAATTGTGTATAATGCAAATATACTCATGCACGTATATATATTCATGAATGTACATCATACAAACATATGACAAAATGTGTACACATATGCATGTATGTGTTTGTGTGTGTGAGTGTGTGTATCCTACGCTTGGACTTCTCCTTTTGGCATAAGCAGCAAGACTGACTTTAGAGGAAACCATACTGTAGTAATCTCCTTTTGGTGTATCAATAAGAATTGTCCCTGGATCTAAAATTAACCAAATTGTGGTTTATGGTAAAAAATTGTAGAACAAGACCCCAATAAGTGGATGTGTTATTGGACCAAAGTGGGTCCGCTTCTTGGTGAGTTGCTATCAGAGCCTTCACCAGAAGTAGTTGTCACGCAAAGTAAAATTTATTTGCCACAAAGGAGACCATGTGGAATTTTTTCCAAAGCCATGGCTCCCTGAGCAAGGGAAAGCAGGTATCTTTTATTTGGGTTGGTAATGAATATTTAAAAGGGAAGTTTTTTCATCACATATAGAGGCGGGTATTAGCTTGCACAAGTGCAGTTTAAAGACATGCTCTCACATACATCGCATGTTATGCTAAAAAGGCTTAGGCTCCTTCTGGGGCAGAGATTTTAGTATTAAAATGAAGCAAAAGGTGACTTTAGGTCATCTCCCAGGCTGTCTGTGCAGGTGCTGTTCTTATGGTGGGGCTCAGTCTGGTTCAGGCCAGTTGATGATGGTATCTCTTCCTAATATTGCTCTGAAAAACAACCTTGAGGAAGTGTTAAGCACTTTTAAAACTTCCTTGGAGCTGCTTGGGGCATACATGTGTGACAGATGTATACATATATGTGACCAAAGTGTTTCAACTAGAAGATATTTCTGGACTGGTAGGTAATTCCCTCAATCACAGAGAGAAAATTTATTGTCTAAAATAAAATGTAACATGTACCCTAATAAGATTCTACCTTAATTTTCTGTGGGAATTAACCACAGGTAAATACAATTACAGCAGGAAAAAAAAAAGATAACTCTTGAGCCAAGATTACATTGGTGGCCACATGTGTGCAAAGCTATAGCATGGAGTCTCACCTCATCCTTCAAGGCTAATCCTATAGTGGGTGGAATAGTAAAAGAACAGTGAATCCAATATATATAAGGTGTCAGGCTGCAGTGTAATCCAATTTTATCAAAAGACGTTACTCTGGTTTTCTAATTCTAATTCTCTGAATGTGGTTTATATTTGATTTTATGCAATGTCTGTTGTAATGATTTACTAGTTTATTTTAATTGACAGGAGAGCATATATTAATATTTATAACCTGAGAAAAAATAGTTTAAATATCCTAGTTGGTCAACTTTATTCTATGAAAAATAATGTGACTGCTTTAACATATCAATCTATGAATATAAAAAATTAGGGAAGTTTTATGGATAACCCAAACACATGTCTAAATATAGAAAATCACACCCAATCATGCATAAGTGAAATCTGCTACAATCATTCGTGATGTTAAATGTCAGCAGTGATGGATATTTATACAGAAAAGGAAGAAAAGGTGGAACCGTGGCATTATGGATCAAAGTTTTTCAAAATAACATTGATATGTTTTGACAGAAGGGAGAAATAGTAAAATACTTTAAGAAAGATTAAAAAGTAAGAAATAGAAGGCATTTGTACCATGTTCTATAGACAGCAGCCTGGAGGTCAGCACAGTTCTTTATTCATGAGTGAGAATTATTTGTCAATTATGTAGAGCAATCCTTTCCAACCAGGGTGCCAAGGGACCCATGGGTGGCCCTGGAGGAACCACTGTTTCCACAAAGTCACCAGTCAGTTGTTTTGGTTAATCATGTAAAACAGAAATGACTAATTTTTGACAATCTAGTGGACACAATTTCTATTCACAGTTATCCCTTGGGTTGAATTTTATTCAAAGGTGGATGTAATTTCACCCCTTTTAATTAATCAAAGACATCAATAAATTTATAAAATGTAAAATATAAGTAAATACTATAGTCAAAGATGATCTAAAGCTTTAGGAGTGAAATACAATTAAGAAACTCATGAGCTCAGAATTCTATGCATAGTTCTTTGTTGATAAAGACAATATTATCCTGAGCAATACTTAACTGAGCCCAGATTACCACAAATAAATATCAAGGAGTGAAGTTAAATATGTAAAATGCACTTGACTTTTTGTCTCTAGTCCTGGATGGAATTCTGACAAAGAAGAATATTTAGTGAATCTATGTAAGTTACCCTTACTTAGTGAATATAGCTTAGGTACCTATGAATACTGTATATTTCATCTATAATTCATAATAAATATTGAGTGGTTAAAGTGCTTACTTTCAGCCAGACACTGTTCAAAGAACCGTTCTAAAATAATCTATCCTCACAAAAGCCCTGTTGGTTTAATATATGGTATAGTGTAAGTACTATATTTACACATTTTGTAAATGAAGAAATTCAAATTTAGTGAGTTTCAATTATTTGTCCAAAATTTCTCAGCTAGTCAGTAACAGACATGGTATTTAAACTCTAATTTGACTTAACCCAAAAGCCATGATCTTATATACTATGATCTACTACAGAAATAGTGCTAGTGCTATAACTTTTTAAAAATTAATTGAGGGGAAGGGCAACAGGTTTGGATTGAAAACTTGTCTGTATCTACCCAGAAAGGCAATGTATACACTATGGATCACTATAACTAAATTTAGAACTAACCTATTAAAGAGAATTAAAAAGGCATTATGCCTACCAAATAAAGATCAATGGGATATATTTTGGTCTACAAAGGAACTACAAATGTTTTGGAAAAATTTAACGTTGACAAATCCCACAGTAGGAAATCTTCTTTTAATGATACAAAATGTGGTTAGACAATTTGGTTTATGTCATTCAATTTATTGGGTTAGGAGACTTTGCTTCAATGTTGTCTTATATGTGCCATTAGTGTCATATCTGAGTAACTCTAGATCTTCTGATGAACAGTGCTGCTCAAGTGTCCTGTAAGATTCGATACCAAAGTCATCCCATGTGGCAAAATTCCCGAATAGATGCCTACGCATGTGTCCAAGCATATGACAGTAGTTCACTTGTCATCACATTAGGTAGCCCTTCGAATTCTAAAAGCAGCTAATATTACCCTGCAGCTCACATCTCTGTGTATCTCTCACTGTTAATATGACACCAAAGACTTATAAATAATTTCCAAATGATTCAGATAAGTCTGTCAACTCATCCCATTTCTATTTGGCTCCATGAATAACCCCTCTGAGTCACATTTCTAGAGCCATCAAGGAAAATTATACAAGTCACTGAGAGTATGCTGGTGTGGGAGGCAGGCAGGCTGAGAACATGAATTGCTTAAAATCATTCCCACCAAGGTGGTGTCAGAAGTAAGCCAGTGTCTTGTTGCTGAGATAACAATGATAGAATCTCCTATCTGGTTTTGAGAATGTAGCAGTAACTTAATGAAACAAGTCAGTTCTCCAAAGCTTTTCTTTTTTGTTAAACATACATTATGACAGATGTAGATACTGATGAGATCTCTAAGCTGCAAAACCATCAAGGATGCTCTCAGATTTCATGGATCTCCCAGAAGCTTTATAGTCTATTATTACCCAGGCAAAAGAAAGTGTTTCATTATATACATTCTTTGGACCAGTCAAGGTAAGTGACTACAGCTGTGACAAGGAATCCTGAAACTGTAGCTGCTTAAAACTCACAGAGCTTTCTGTGCGATCCATCACAATCAAAGCAAAGATCGTCTAGCAACTCTTTTAAGGCAAGTACTATTTCTCTGTTTGCCTAATATAGTCTAGTTCCTGAGATGTGCCATAAACTTTCACCTCATAGGAAACCTGGAATTAAAGCAGAACTCCATAATCCTGACAATAAAATCCCTCAGGAAACAAATGAATGGGAAAAGAGCTTCAGTTTGTGAAAGGAATTCTTACTTGCACCCACGACATGGAGAAGAAATCACTTTTTAGCTCTGAGATCTTCTCCTTGAAATGTTTAGGTTATTTCTCCCTCGGCATGTACTCACTCTTAAGACCACTTTAGGACCAGCACCTTCACCAGCAGTAAGTGGCATTGTTATTAGTGCCAGTGTCGATCCCGACTCCTTGTGACCCTGTGTACAGCAGAGCAGAACCCTGCCTGGTCTTTTTGCGCCATCCTCTCACATTCCGGCGCTGTATTGGGCAATGCTCCACTGCTGTTCATAGGGTTTTCATGGCCAATTTTTTCAGAAGTGGGTGGCCAGGTCCTTCTTCCTAGTCTGTCCTAGTCTGCAAGTTCCACTGAAATCTGTCTGCCATGGGTGACCCTGCTGGTATTTGAAATACCAGTGGCATAGCTTTCAGCATCACAGCAACAAGCAGCCCCCGCAGTATGACAATCGACAGACAGGTGGCATGGTTCCCTGACCGGGAAACAAACCCAAGCCAGCACTGAGAGCACCAAATCTTAACCACTAAGCCATCAAATAAGTGGCATGTATGCCACTTATTGAAAATATGGTGTAGATTCTTTCGTGAAAAATCAATTCCCAGGTTTACAGTAGACGAAAATGTGTAAATGACTAGAAGAGAATGGACTTTATTATATAATGATAATCCTTACTCTATACAGATTCTGAGAGAGATGCATGGCAGAAGAACATCATATTGATTTACTAGTAATAAATTCAGGCTTTATGGTTCTAGCTGAGCTGCTGGATTCGAGAGATATAACACTATTGATCATAAACAGTAAGCATCTTATCTATAAATAAGTTATGCTGTTCCCGTTTGCCTGTATTTATCAATCAGTGAAAAGGCAATAAAGTCAGAGGAAGGAAGCAGATATCTCTGAGGTAGTCTGACTTGGAGCAAATAAGGAGGGATGAACAGGCAAGTTGAGATTGTAGATGCCAAAAAATTAAAAAAAAAAAAAACTGACATGTAAATCATGCGGATTAACTTTTAAAATTGATGTGACATTTTGAATACACTAATACAAATTAGAGTTGTAAAATGAGTACTTTGAGGCCATGAGATTCCTCTTTGAGAAGGGGGATGAATTTTCTTGGTTGCCTGGAACTTATTTCCAAGAAAGGGTCACATGCTGATTGACTAGGGTTCGGAATATAATCACCCATAACAAGATCCTTTGTGTTCTCCATAAGATGCTCCTCTCCACATATTACTTGTTATTTATGGCTAACTGCTGCTTCATCTTCTGGAAGAATTCCTTGCTTCCTTATCCATCCCACACTGATGCCCTTTCTCTCCTTTCATGACTCCTAAGGCTTGCATCACAGAATTTAGAATCTTTTATGTCTCACAATGTATAATACCTTGTATTTGTCATTTCCGTCTCTCCAGATAGATTATCCAGCATCTTAATGGCAGTGACTAACACAGTACTATGGACACAGTGGATGTTCAGGAAATACTTGCTCACAGAATTGATATTATTATTTTAGGATTTTGATGTCTTTATGTTCTTCATGTCTAATAAAATTCTATGACTTGGCCCCGTTTTAATTCTGGAGGGGTATTTGTCATTTGACACCAGGCATTTCTTGTTCCATAGAAGGGAAAAGCCTTTGTTGCAGCAGCTGGAGCATCACTTTACTTGCATGGGAAATTAGAGCAATGGTCCTATGGCTACTGCACTCTTTGGCATCTCCTTTCCTGGAGATTGGGACGTATATTGAGCGTTATTGAGTTTGAACATACTAATATTTATTAAGAAACAAACATTTGCCAGGCATTATGCTAAGTATCTGAGTACTCCAAAACATAATTTTAATTAATCCTTACAGCAACACTATGAGGTAGTTCTTAGCTTCATTTTACACATGAAGATATTAAAGTTCAGAAAGTTAAATATCTTGCCAACAGTTGCTCAGTTAAGTGCCAGAATCAGGATTTGAATCCAGATCAACGCAACACCAGTGCTATGCTTCTAGCACAATGAGAGAGTAGGAGTGAGAGCTAGAATGAAAGGGAGGGGCGAGGAAAGGAGAGGGAGAGAGGGAATGGGAGAGAGGGAGGGGCGAGGGAGGGAGAGGGAGGGAGGAAAGGGGAGAGAGGAAGGGCGGAGGGAGTGAGAGCAAGAATGAGAGAAAGAGACTACTTTCATATACCCTTTCATAATTTGTTGCTCCCAGTTGTTGAACCTATTCTATGAAAAAGATAAGATTATAAGATTCTAAAAGTCAAAACATCTGAATCCTTTTCAAATTGGTTTACAGTGCACATAGTCTGATAGGGCTGAGTAAAACGGTTGTCACCTGGTGAGAATCAAAGTCATGATTACTCCTGGAGAGCTGGCAAACTTCGAAATGTTTTTCCTCACTGTTTGTGAGAGAACAAAGAGGCATTTCATATCTTGAATTAGACATGCTGTTGTCCCAGTGATATATAATCTTATCAACAGGAATGAGGATGAGAGAAGGTGGCTGTCCTCTATGCCTGGCTGGTTTGACGTTGGACAGCATTGGTGTTTTATCACCACTCTAAGAAGGTGTCATCATCCAGGTATATAAGAATTACTCAGGTAAACTTCAGTAGTGTTAAGGCCAGGAGGCTTGTGCATTCTATAAATCAATGAGTGAGTCCTTACCATTCCTTTAGCTTCTGCAATATGCTCCTTGGTAAGTTAAAAAAAAAAAAATTAAAGGCAATATACCTAGGTGAAATGAAAGGAGACAGTTGACTGATGATAGTGGCTCCAGTTCTCACCAATAAATTTTATCTTGAGTTATTTCATAATGCTTTTTCTCACCACGTACCTTTATTGACAGTTGCATACAGCCCTTGCTCTGGTTATCATCAAAGCATTGAATATATTAAGAAACCTATCTCAGACCCACAGAGTTTCTAAAGGTTGAAAGAGGTCTATTTTAGAAAAAACATCATTTTTGAACTTGGCTTCTGCTGTCAAAGCATTGATAACAAGTGGGAATATGCTTCACTTTTATTTGCATAAGGACAGTAGTCACTGTTATTCCAATGAAGAACCATTTACTTAGATGGGAAATAGAGAATCAAGGGTACTAAGAAGTAGGAGTCACTCTTCAATTTATGTTTTGTTAAAAATAAACAATTTATTTGAACAGATTGGACCAGTGCTTGTTTAAAATTGTTATTTAAGGGAAATTAAGCTAATAGCGACTTTTGTTTATGTACAACTGCATTGTTTTTCTTCTGTATTATATACACCAAGCCTTCACAACACTTCTTGCAATAGCATAGCTAAGTAAACGATTAACAATAGTTAATAGAACATGGAAATTAGTACTAGAAATGAGCTACCAATCCACAGCCCATCTGTTAAGCAACAATTGATGTACAAGATATTTTAGCATTTATCACTTAGTAGCTATAAATCTTTTCAGGGGATGTTATTGTCCTCATTTATCTGGAGTAATTGTCTTAAAATTCCGATCATAGTTAGTGGCAGGAATGTTTTCCGAAAACTCAATCTGAAGTTTCACTTCTGTGTTAATCCACTTGTATTAGTTTGCTAGGGCTGCCATAACAAAGTGTCACAGACTGGGGGGCTTAAACAACAGAAATTTATTTTCTCATGGTTTTGAAGGCTGGAAGTCTGAGATCAAGGAGTCAGCAGTGCTGGTTTCTCCTGAGGCCTCTCTCCTTAGCTTGCAGGTGGCCCCTTTCTCACTGTGTCCTCACATGGCCTTTTCTCTGTGCAGGGACAGCCCTGGGGTCTCTTTCTGTATGTCCTAATCTCCACTTCTTATAAGGACACCAATGAGATTAAATTAGAGTCACCCTAACGGCCTCATTTTAACCTAATTGCCTCTTTAAAGGCCCCATCTCCAAATGCAGTCACATTCTGAGGCTGTGGGGATTAGGGCTTCAACATATGAATTGGGGAGGCACAATTCAGTCCATAACACCCCATTTAGCAACTTTTATGTGATTTAATCCTGTTGTATTCTTTTCTATCAAAGAACTGCAACATCTTTATCTTTTTGTTTAAGCTGAATCTTTTTACGTTCTTCTTATCTTCACTTTCCTCTGTTTTAAAGGACATGTAAGATAATTAGTTCCATGAGATAGGATGGGTACAGGTGCTTCAAAGTAAAACTGAGAAATAATTAAAATGTGAATGGTAAAATCTTAAAACTAATTGGAGATAATGTAGTGATCTTTGTTACCTGGGAGTGGGGAAGAATTTCTAACAACAAAAACACCAAAGCAAAAAAAATAAAATAAAAAAGGCTCAAATGTTAAAAATTTGATTACAGCAAAAGTAAGCATTTGTACTCAGTTAAAAAGCATTAGGGCCAAAGATAACAGACTACAGATTGAAAAGTTATTTTTGCAAGGCTTAAAAATGATGAAGGATTTTACATATGGAGTAAATAATGAACTTCTATATATCAACTTCTGTGTATCAGTTTATTAGAAAAATGGAACATGCAGTTCACAGAAGAGGAAACACAAAAGGCTAACAAGCATATTGCAGACATGCTCAAACTCATTTATTAATTTAATAATTAAAGAATTGAAAATGAAAAGACAATGAGATACCACTTTACATCCATCAGAAAGCTGAATTTTTCAAGTGTTGCTGAGGATGTAGGGATATAGGAATATCCATGCACTGCTGGTGAGAAGGCTGGCATACCCCTTCTGGAGAACAAATTGTTTACAATTTGTATGAATAAGTATGGACTATAACCCAAGAATGCCACTTCTAGGAGATTCTCAGAGATTTCTAACAGAAACAAACGAGTATTAATGATAGCATTCCTGTGAGTGGGGGGAATTAATCATGGTGCCCATCACTGTCGGAATGGATAAATAAAGTGTAATTAATGTACTCCATGGAATTCCAGTAGAAATCAGAAGCAATGGAATATATCTATACATAAAAACATAGATAGAATTTAGAAGTTTAATGTGTAGTGGAAAAAAGTAAGAAAAATTGATACTGGCTCAACACAAGGTTGACACAAGGGAAGCCATATTATGGAAAAGAAGCCATATTTTAACTTTGAATGACCTTTTATTAGCTAACCCAGATAGCTATGTACCCTCCAGGAGATATACACTCTCTACAGATCTTATGGCACCTGCTTGTATATGTACCTCCCAGCTGTGGTAAGACAATAACTTTGTTCTTTTGAGTTCCTTAGGAAGGTAATGACCCTCAGACAGAGATTCTATACTAGTATCCATCATCAATGACAGCCGAGAGGTCTGGTGTGGTGACTCCCAGTCTGTAACACCAAGGGGTCAACATTCCTGACGCCCTCCTCTATAGCACTCTAGCCCTATATAACTGCTTCATGATTCTGTACCCCTTTAAGATGGTTCTTTAGGATGCTAGTCCATCATCTTCCGATCAGCTAGCTCACTGCTTAATGAAAGTCCTTTCTCTGCCACCATCTTGCCTCTTGATGGATTGGCTTTTGTCTTACGATGAGCAGATCATGCCCTTTGTGTGGTAACAAAAAGAGATCTATGGCACAATCAACTTATGTACCTTAAAATATATACACACAAAACAACAATATACATTTTATGACAACACGTAGAAAACTTGCCAGTGGATATGGGAAAGGAGGGACTGCCAGTGTTAAAGAGAAAAAACATATATAATGAGCATAGATCAAACAGAGGAGTATGATCATTTCAACCCTCAGCACAAAATTATAAAAGAAAGGAAAAGAATTTCTAAGAAATCTTCCTGCAGAGTAGAATTTATACTTGAGAAAACTCCTTTACAATGATATATAAACATTGTCCAGATCAACACATTATCTCAAAAAGAACTATAAATAAAATGGTGACCACCATGACATTCTGGCAAGAGGTAGTTTTGATAGATGAGTCTTGAGCTTCTTCTAATTCACGTTATTGAAGCTTCTGTCCAGTTGTACATACCAGCCCAGTGTTGTGTATCAACACTCAAGTTTTTCTCGCTTTGTGACAATGGGTTCTGAGTTTTATCATCTTTGCCTCTATTTCTTTATCTAATAATAGAGACTTTTTTTCATTTCCTTTAGTCTTCATATTTTACTTTTATAATTCAGTTCACTTCACTCAAAATCAATTCAGAATTAATTTATTGTTGTGATATATTGTTTTAGTCAAGGTGGAGACATGAAAAATAATAAGACCCAGCATAGGGAAGTTGTTATTTAAGCCACCAGATTAGTTCTTCATGTATTCTTTTCTTCCAGCAAATTCCTACAAATCACTATAAAGAAATAGATCCCAACTGTACTCACCCTCTCAAAAAAAAAAAGCCTATTAGGAAAAAATTTTCAAGTGAGACTCTATTTAGTACACGTTTCTAACTTTTCTTCTTTCAGATCTATCCTACATGTTATCAATGGAGTATTCATCCTTAAACACAAATTTGAGTCTTCACATGTTCATGTACCTTTGAAGGCTCTTCATTGCTTAGGGAGCAAAGACCACAGCATGTCTTCTGACACTTATTTCTCTAATCCATTCTAGTCCTGACCCAAAAAAGTCTCAAGTTAAGAATTATCAGAAAAGGAAAAATTCTCACACTTCCCCTAATGATATTTCCCGTATTTTAATTATGCTTCTTCTCTATCTATCTGATAATTGAATCCCTACAGATGTTTTAAACTCAAATGTTTGCACCTCTTCTTAGAGGCCTTTCCTCAGTGGAAAGTCATAACTTCTGATTTTGTGAGGTTATTGGAATTTATTTATAATGCTTTTGTGAACTAAAGTAAATTTGCCTTGTTTCTGGTGTTATGCAGATGAATATATTTGTCTCTACTTCTGGATGAAAATTCAACTCTTAAAAGGTTTCCACCTTTTATGTTTTTATAATTTCTGAGTAACCCCTCCTCCCATCCCTAGCTCTTAATCTGCTTTCTTACATACCATAAATGTTTGATGAGTATTTGCTTGAGTTGAAATGACAAAACTTTAAATGATTTTATAAAATTCTCTTAGCAATTAGATTCAAAATCTGTTGCTCATATTCATTAATTGAGTCATCTATCATAATTGAGTTAAACCTACAGATATCTTTTGTGGTGACTACAGTGAGAAGAAGACAGCTAAGAACTTCTAGTATAGTTAAGAAGATATTGACCATAAAAGCCATAGTTTTGGGCAAGGAAGGCACTGTGTGTATGGATCTCCCTCACGAGAGGCAATAGCAACAACCCTAGGGATGTCAGTACAACATCACCAACCACCCTTCAGCTGGCATCAGTCCTGGAATGCAGCTAAGGTAATACTTATCTAGAGCTTGTCATATAACAGGCATTTGTATTAAATAATTGAATCCTCTTAAAAGTCTATGAATAGCTATTATTTTTATCCCTCTTTTACACATCACAAAATCGAGACACGTTAAGTTCAAATAATTTCCCAGTGTCATATATCTAAGGGGCAAAGCTGGGCTATGAACTCAGGCAGTATTATCTCACTACCTATGTTCTTAAACTCTACATATATTAGTTCTCATGATGTAATACTGCCATACGTTTGATTCCCAAGATACAGTACCAGAACAAACACATTCTAGTGGACATCTGGGAGGCTCTTTCTCCGCTAAGAATATAGCGGATGCTTCCCTGCATCCAGGGGCCACTTGAAAAAGGAAGACAGGGAGGAGAACAGAGGACTCTTTTGAAACAGGAGAAGCATCCCTGATTTAAAGGTTTAACTTTAAAATTCTGACTATGAGATTAAAAAGAGACTGAGAATGCAAAGGAGAAAATTTGAAAAATGGAAAGACAGATTTATTATTTGGTAAGTTGAAGTCCTCTAGCCGCCAAGCTATACTCCATAAATATGAATAAAGATTAATAAAGAAATTGACATCAGTTATAGAAAACAAATAAAAAATTAATATTTTGTACATCTGGATAGTAGAATATGAACCACTTCCCCCCACCCTGCACATACCTATTATATAAAGTAGCCTATGATAACAATAAAGTCACACATTCATTGTATTTGGGTATGATTCTTACTCCACAAATTTCACAGTGTAGGGAATATCGATTTCTTTTTTTACTTTAAATCAAATGTACTTAACTCCAAGCCTGAAACTTCCTGTGAGTCCAGTGGAAGGGAGGCTTGGAGTCAAGTTGATTTCATGAGCCGTTACCCATGCAGACAGTCCTTAATTCTACTCTTGAACTGTCTTTTCTCTTTTTCACTTTTTCATCCCCAACCTCTGGCCGAAAAAGGGCAGTTCTCCAACTTCCCTCTCTTTTTAGGATGCTTAATATATTCCTCTCTGAGATTTGGTCAGAGATGATAGATTGGTGGCTTGCTGGCCAGCTAAGTCTTTTACTAGTATCTCAAAGTGATGAAAAATTTTAAATTAATTGCCTAGATAAAAACCTGGATTCTCCTGAAAAATGGACAAATCTGGCAAAACTGAGCCTGCAATTCCTCCTGATAGCATTAGCAGGAGCAGAACACTGCTTTTGCCTTTCGATGAGCCTCTCAGGCTTCAGTCTCCCTCTTCAGTACCACAGTGTCTCCCGAGACACTAAACCGATGGTCATTGCCATTTATCATCACATTTGCACTGCTGTCTTCCTTGTCCAAGAGAAATATTTCCCTATAGTCATGTCACGGTTGGCCATGAAGGCCTTAACATCCTCCTCAGTTTGACTAAACTGCAGACAGGCTTCTTCCTGCCTATGGGTCTCTGACCTCCTGTTTTTTGGAGCATTTATTTAGAAAACTTGGAATTGTGAATTCTTTCTCTGCTCCTTTGAGATTTAAACCTTCTCTCAGGTTCTTGCCCATTTTATAATCCAGAAATGTCTTTCTCAAGGAACTGGGGACCATCTCTTTGAATTGTAATCATCAAAGGAATTAGTGCCCCTATTTTCCAATCTCTGGGAGATGGTAGGATCCCCTCTTTGATAAGACTGTTAACAAACACAGATGGCCTAATCACATAGACCAGCCTACTCACAATGTTCTCCTACATTTTTTCATTAGCTCACCCCAGCATTTAAAATGTTCTCCCATCTTTTGTTTCAGTAAAGTTGAGTTCACTTTTTCTCTGCTATTATAACAGTCTTGACTCTTATAGTAATATCTTGAGTCAAGTTTTTCTTGCCTGTTTAACTCTGTGGTGTAATTTTTCTTTGACACTATTAAAAGAAGAGGGAAAAAAAAGGACTAACATACTAAATATTTTAAGAAAAACGGAAGAAAGTATACTCCTTAGTGAAAGTAAAGATGATTCCTGCATAGATAAATATGTAACCAAATTGAGCCTATGTGGAAAAAATTAAACCCAGTCGGCTTTCTTCATTTAGGCGCTGGCCTGGCTCTGTCGGTATTTGAATTTGTGACCCCTGGTTTGCACTTTCACAAAAGCCAGAAAGAGAGGTTATTTTCAAACATCTTCTGCTTTAGGCCCTGAAAAGGCCCTGAGGCAAAGAAACATAAAGGTTTACTCAGAACAGAAGGAAAAATGCAAAGCACAAAACACAGTGAACTCTCATTCTTTCTGACTTCTTCCGCAGAAAAAACAAAACACAAATGAATTTTCCAATAAATTATCCTGCCATACAGTATTAGTGAGGCACAGAGTTTTCTTCCCATCTTCTCTACGTTTGTCTGTTTGTGAATAATTTTACCAAGAGGGATTCATCAGTAGCTTTCTTACTGTTTTGTAATTTTTAATAAAGATAGTGCACTTTGATTTTTATTTTGATCTGTAGGATTTAAATTACAATATGGATACTTTAGCATGTGCAAATCAGTTTGAAAAACATTTAAATGTACTGAGAATCTTGGATGAAAGGGACTAGATAAGGGGCCATCTGGTCTTCTAGCAGATAAATTCACGCCCTCGGGTTTGGCAGCCCCTGGGTTCACAGGTTCAGATCCTGGGCACAGACCAACAGACCACTTGTCAAGCCATGCTGTGGCGGTGTCCTATATAAGACGAAGATGGGCACGGATGTTAGCCCAGGGCCAATCTTCCTCAGCAAAAAGACGAGGATTGGCAACGGATGTTAGCTTACGCCTAGTATTCCTCACAAAAAAAAAAAGGGACTGATAAATACTGATTCTTTCCAAGACCAGTAGGCACTTGAGCTTCTTCTGTGATTTTTTAAACACCTCCTGTCTTCATTGTTAATCTCTCTGGAATTCTGCATACTGTTTTCCACTAATCTGTTTTGTAGTGTCATCTTAATTTACATTTGCTATTACTAAAGATGTTCTCCAGGAGGGAGTGATAAATCACACATATATTCTTTAATTTATCATCCTCATTACTCAACATGAATTTACTCACTCAATTTCCAACAAATGGAATTTGTTTTAATGCTTCTAATTCAAAACTGGCCGAATAGGCCACAGCAGAATAACATCACCATTTCTAGGAAACGCACATGAGTTATCACAGCACATGTCTGCCATTTCTTTCTCTAAGGGAAAAGGCTTATCCTGCCTTGTGTCATCTCTATTTATAGAAGAGCTACTTGGGAGGTCGTGACACAACAGATAATCTCTTCTTCATCACTGAGGTATTTTTTTGAAACCTAAGCCATCCTCCCGCACGCTCTGACTCTTCAAGATGCACACTTGAAGAGCAATGCATCATGATTCTGGGAGACCTGCAAAGATCAGACAGCCCCATCTTATCTAACCTCATCTTCTCATTATTAATAGGTGTCTGATCACTGTAACTCATTCATTAGGCACAAATTGGAATTCAGGTCCATATAAAACATGCTGTATAGAACAATCTGGCTTTACGTTGAGATCCATTTGCTTTTATTGTACAGAATTTAAAATAGAGAAGTAAATTCAAATCAGTAGAGCCCACATTGTCTGAAAATACTATATTTGTTCTAATCAACTGAAGATAAATGTATTTGCCAATGTAAATGTTGATATATGCTTCTTTTTCTTTTCTTTAATGTTTAGTCCTCAGCAGCAAACTAGCCATAATTGTGTATTGTTGCATAGGATGTATTAGGGGAGTTCATTGTATTTAAGCTTTCTTTATCATTTACTTAAACTCTAATTAGAGACAACTAATAAAATTGTTTTCAGCACTTTTAACCTTTACATTCTAATGGATAATAAATAATATTGCTTTTCTAAATTTCTTTAAATATATTTCTCAGTGTTTTTCCTTAAACAACCCAAAGTTTCTACCTTTAGTACAAATATTTAAATATATAACGCATTAATTAGTTTTATACTATTTAAAGTACAGAACCATTTCAAGGACTGTTCATAGATAGCCCATCTATAAACTCTACAAAACATTGCATAAAACATTATTTTAAAAGAGTAAGAATATGAATACTCCAGTAAGCTTATCTATTTTGATGTCTTCAGAACAGACTTACGTTATGTCAAAATTCAAATGATGACAAGGAGATTTCTTAGTCCTCAAAAATTTGAGGCTAGCCAAATAAGAAATAAGATGTATAAAGATTGAGAAAATAGGAGAAGAGAATTTTTGTGAATAGCTTTTAATTCAGTCTCTCCAACTATCACAAGGACAATTCAAAACACTTATTAAAAACCTATTTCTCATTTTTTACCATATGTTCTTATACATAAATATATCAAATACGATAATTTTGTAATGTAATTTTATATTGTTTAAACTAAATAAACAAATTTTGATCTATAAAGACATTTTATCACTATGTATTGCCCATATTTTTTTTCTGTAGTTTTTTTCTCTCCTGTCCTAATTTCCTCCACAAAAAGAGGCACTAAGGCATGAGCAGGGACTGAAAACAATCAAGAACAACAACAACAAAACACACGTCCATACTTTCATTTTCACATTGATTTCAAATAAACAGATATCAAGTTATCAAAAAACAAACAAATCTAGTCAAATAAAACCTTTACACAACCATGGTGAAAATGACAAATAAGCTAAAAGATGACAAGAAATCTATATATTACAAGATGCAATGGTTTGTGCATGTCAGAATGAACAAATAGAATTGAGTGGATAAGCAGAAATACAGCTAGGTAGAAAATATGTGGTTGAAGGAAAACGACCAGTTACATTAAAGTATTCATAATTTTGTTATTAATATATCCTAATGAAAAAATTATGATTTTGCACAGTCACAGGAACAAGACTGCATATTTGTTTACGGTTAATATAACTATCCTTTCCCTCCCTCTCCCTGCTTCACACACATACCCATATCCAAAGCATTCTGAAAGCTTGGGTTTTTTAATTCTTTCTTTGCATTGATTCTTAGTTTGAGTTTAATCAAAAGGACAATCTTTCTTTAAGAGTAAGTAGGAAACCTATCGAGGTAAAGAAACGTTCATCCTTGTATCTCTTGAATATTTATGCAAACTAGCTTTTTAACGCACTAGTCACAGCACCAGACACATTGAGAAGAAATATTTGGATGTAAGATGTTAAACCAGGAACAATGTGGTTCAACATTTTGATCTTAGTCCTCTTGTGATGTCATTATTTCTTAGTTTTAGATTTTAATCATATGCACGCTGCAATGTTTTTCAAATACTCTTGGATATATCAAAATCTAATGAGATATACTTGGATGTACTGTATTTATAAATAAGTACATTTAGAAATATTTGGTTATATTACATATACTAATGAAACTTCCTGAATTAAAACTAAGGGAAGTTTGTTTCAGATTCTTTGTGATCAAAGATGAGAATTGGTCACAATTTTCTATTGGTAAGAGTGAGCCAATTATAATTAGCCTTATGTTAATTACATCAAATCAGTACAGCATCAGCCTCAACAACAACCAAATGTATTAGGCTCTATTAGTAAAATCTTTTCAAAATTATATTTCTCATCCTTACCTAATTCTTCCCGCTCAAGAGTCAATTGAGACTTTTTGGTATTCCTTTCACTTTTATCACTATGTATTTAAAAAGTACAGAGGCTTTACTTATATATAATTGCTTTTCCTATGCATTGTTTAAGATATACTAAACTTATGTCTTGGGAAAATAAATGAATTTTTAGAGATTTGAAGTAATTATGTCACTGAGAGTTATAAGACGCAAATTACAGGCATAACAAAGAAAGATTTATTTAAAAATATCATCAGAGACAACAAATTCTGGCTCCATGATAAGTAAGACCCAGATAATTGGATTTGATTTATTTTCTTCACCCTTAGTATTTAAATCCATAAGATGCTCATTCTTGAAAAACCAAAGTTCAAATGATCTAAAAATATCCAAATTTGAAGGAAGTTCAGGGTTTTTAGACTGATATCTGTGATGTCTATGTGCATTGATGGCAAACCTACTGCAACATTCTAGGAGAAAAGCAACAACACACCTCCAGGATTTTCTGTTAGCCATTATGTCACCAATGGACTATGAAACTAGACATTTACTTCTAGAGGCCTCCAAAAATCTTACTTTTCACTTTAAACACTTGCAAGTTTTTTATTTTAATTTGTTTTTATTAAGCTTGGTAGGTTCTGAAATAAACAACTACTATGCTATCTTGTTAGGAAGCGTTTTTACACCTGACTTGGAGAAAGTCATTTGTCCCAGGTTCTTTGACATTCTGATTCCTGGGGCAAACTTTAATAGACATTTCAAGCAAGGCTTGACTATAAAACAATCTACAAGCCATTAGTTGTAGCTGTATCAAACCTGTGGCAATCAATCCCAATGCCTGGGTCAACCAAATGAGGTCGAAGAAGTGAACTGCCTGAAACTATGGGTTATTGGAAATCTCACTGGTAGGAAACATTACAAAAATGAATGCTCTTCTTCTCCACATTTACTAGGAGGAGACTCTCTCATCCTAATTTATTTTGCTCTGGCTTTGTAAAAGTGAATCAGGTGATTTTCTCTGATGTGGATTAAACTACTTCAGAGAAAGTGACTGAGAACTATCAGCCAGTGTGCAATGTTTAAAAGTCAGGATACTTAAGTTATTTAACGGATGTGGTTTGTAGCATTCTAAATTAAAAACATGTTTTGGTCCTATACTATTTCTTATTTTTGCCCTACAGTTGAATGGACTTTGTTTACTGTTGTTTCTCCTGGCCAGTATGGAGCCAGGCCCCACAGTGAATCTGCCCCTGGAGTAACAGGTGCTGGTAAGGTCAGGATGTGCTTGCTCCCAGCTGTGAGCACTCTGGCCTGCCTCCTCAGACCTGTGGGCAGATGCCTCTCTCAGCAATCCCCATCCTCGCCACTCCCAGGAGAATAGGTATAACATATTTTCCATAATTCTTGTGAATCCAAAAGATAAAAGTTATTTTTGTCTTATTTTTACATTTACAATTATTTATAGAATTCGATACATATGTAATGTTTGCACAATATTTAATAACACCCCAGTAAATATCCATATATAATATTGAATAAATTGGTACATTTCTTGACAGATATGAACATTTTTAAGTCCCTCTATGACATGTGACACTTTAAATAATTATCCACAAGCCTCATAAGATTGTGGGTTCTGTATTCTTATGTGTTACTTGTTAGCTCTCACGATCTTAAGGCAGTTTCTATGAATCTCCTTCGTAGCAGCACTTAGCATGGCAGTCCATGAGACCACTCTTTAATAATGATAATAATGATTCCATCAGTGTCCTGATTGTGTTACTGCACAAAATTGGGGTTCTCTGCCCAATGCGCATAAACAAGCCAATTAATTATGGCATCAGCCTTTGGGGGAGAAATCAGCTTTTATTCTACAAGATTGATCTGCAGGGAGACAGGAGGTGTGTGCCCTCAGATCTGTCTCCTGAATTCAGGATTTGGGGCAAAATGTAAGAAGTTAGGGATAATAGACTGGCATGCAGAAACACTGGTGGGACAGGTTTTGATTGGTGGGCTTCAAGCATTTATGATAAGGCTTTAAACATTTATGACAGGGTTCTAAACATTTATGATGGGGTTCTAAACATTTTTGATGAGGTGAGGAAGGAATTTTAACACCGGATCTTCCTGAATGAGGGACCCCTCGCTTCTGATAAGAGTTTGACTTTCAAGTTCCAGTGATGTCCTGGTCCTTGGATTGTGGGGAGGAGGATCTTTGGTTCTGAGGCACTTTCATGTCACGATTTCTTCTTTTGTGTGTGTCTTGGCTACATGACTTTGCAGTTTTTCTGAAAGACAACTCTTAATCACTCTGTTGGTAAGAGATGGGGTCAGTTAAGCTGGTCCTGGAGGGCTTGTGGTTACAATTAAAGAACAGATGACACATCGAACAGAGGCAATTGAAGAGGGTTTAATAAAGGGATTGTTTACAAAGGTGTGAGCTGCTTTGAAGGAAGTCATCAAGTAATGGTGAGGCACCCTGAGATAACCACAGCAGGAAAGCTACCACTACCCTCAGCCTGAACCAATTAGGAGAGGGAGGGTTTACGAAGACTCAGCAGAAGTGGAAACTGTGGGGTGAGAGGGGGCATCTGCTGGGACACTGGGGTTCACCTTTGGTACAGAAAGGTAGTCCCTGTCAACCCAGTAGGAAGGGACCTGGGGGAAGAAATACGTACACCAATTTCTTCTCTCCCTTTCTCTTCTCTTGTTGATGACTTTCAGTGTCTGAATCCAACCTATACCAGAAGAGGAGACTAATTCGTAGTGTCAATAAAGAGCAAGTTAGAGTAGCAAGGTTGGACCTACAGGGAACACGATGAGAATATTCAGTAAATATTTAGTGAGCACCTGCATGCTTTATTTTATTTCATTTAAATATTACAGCACCTCTTCATCACTTTACTAGTTGAAAATTTGAACCTGAGCTTTCTACGAACATGTAGCTGATGAGTGGTAGACCTGGGGTTAAGACTCATATTTATCTAATTCTAACGCTTATGCTGCTCTTATATGCTGTGTCCCACATAAGTGGTCACGTGCCTTACAAAATCCCAAATACTCCCTTGGCAAACAAGCACATGTAGAGCCTCAGACCTCAGCAATGACTTAACATTAGGAACATATTGAAACTTACTGGCAACCACTGGCCCTAGCAATACTGTCCACTCCCTTTCCTCAGCCCATCCTTTTGATTTACAAAAAAATTTCAGGTTTCAGCTCCTACTTTCAAAAATCTCTGCTCCCCTCACACTAAAAGCTACATTCTATGGTCTGAGATTTGAGTTTGTTTTTGCCTGTCCTTCCCGGTTGCTGTAAAAAAATCTATTATATCACCTGCCTTTGTCCTGTTTTCTTAGCCTCTGGATGCTAATTTTCAATCATTTCCAACTCCTATGTCATCTCGGCATTTAACACCAAGTCCAATTCAGCCCGTTATACTGAGCACTGTGTCTTCATCTTAGAGATGAAAGCAGGAAAGCCCTTTTCAACTGCTGATATTTCTGTATTAGGACACAGGCAAAGAAGGAGAATGTAATACCTTAAGAATGAATAAAGGACAAACCAGGAAGCTGGCACAATTAAATAGGGAAATTAACACACATATTATCTACTTATTTGTTCTGTAGAAAGAATATGGAACCCAAGTCAAGAAAATGATTTTCTCAAACTAGATATGCTACTAATTACTACTTCTTATATAAACCAGTTGATCAGTTGGCCTCAATGGACCTTGATTTCCACTGATTTTAAATTGTTAAAATAATATTATAGATTCTCCTTATTTTATCCTTTAATAGGATAAAATAAGATTACAGATGTAAAAGAGTTTGAAATGCAAAAAATTAATAAAAATTATAGGGAAGAGTTCTTAAGAATTATTGACCATATTTATATTGTCCCATTCTTCTTTTGGATTGTTTATTTTTCTCTTGACATAATACTTGTTTTATTTTTTTCAAAAGATGCTGACTTCAGTGAAGAACTGGGTATTGAAAAAAAGAGAGAGAAAGATATAGAGATAGAGATGAGAGAGAAAAAAAGAGAAAGAGACAGGGAGAGAGAGAGAGTTATTTCTAGGTTTTAGCACACACGCATTTATTACCTAATTTATTTATTATTGAAAATGTATTATTAAATTGAATGAGCCAAAACTGAATAGCACATACTTGCTATTGCTGGAGGCAACCATAAGTCACATTCTGACAGGTTACATGTATTTAATGTAACTATTTATTTTTTATATATGAGAAATGAATAATTTCTTTAGTAATTGCCAAATCATACACTTCTTGAAATGCATAGCATCTTCTTAGGGAAATATATTTACCAAAATGTCGTATGAATTTATGCATATTTCAAGGCAAATTTAGAGAAAATATGTCTAAGAGCTTCCTAACTTCCTTTCCAAAGTGTGACATTAAAGGATAGCTTCCATTTTATTACATTATTTTTTATGGTTTAAAATTTTTGAATGTTTTGCATATTTCAGTAAAATGTACTCAAATGTAAAATAGAGGTTAAATACATATCATCATAGGGCTATTTTGCAGTAATAAAATAAAGATTTTTGTTTTCTTGTCTCTTTATTTGGGGGGTGGCGTGGGATAAATCTATTCATTTGGTTTCCCAATTGCCTGAAGATATTTGATCAAGATGAGAGATCTTTACAGCATTTTAACTGTGCCTTTATGGGACTCATTAATTGACACAACCAGAAAAGTTAGCATAATCCTTTTACCAAAAGTCAGTAATCTGAAACCAAAAGTGAAAAATTAATTTACTTTCTGGAATGCCAGTGTTTCTAGGGGTGTGAAGTAATTCATGGCTAAATTTGATGACCTGGTATTTTTCAGTGTCTTAATATGAATTAGGGGGATAGGGCAATGTATAATCCAGCAGATTCTGAGAAATAAATTCTAGTGAAGTAACTCTATTTTATCTCTGTAGTCTTTACTCACATAATACAAACCCTCAGCATTCACTACCTCAGGAAATAAATTACTATTTATTCTTTGGCATTTAGGCAAGAGAGTAGACTGTTCTTTGGGGTAATATATTAGATATAAGATTGAAATATTCTAAGAAATGTGTTTTTCCCAAATTTATGTTTTCACAGAAGTATTAAAAGTTCTGGGCTTTTTTTCAGAGTCATTTGGAATACTTGGTTGAGCTTCACTGAACCTCAGTCTCTCACTCATTTTAATGTCTATCAATAGACTGAGCATATCTCATACAGTGGCTCTGACAATGGATTCAAATACATTTAAATACATAGCATGTCCTTCCTATCTCACTTTCCATCTTTGTCATAAAATCTTATAGTCCATTGTTAATTTTTTTTTATTTTTATAGAACTTTAGGCATTATAACTCCTTTTCTTAACTATCTCTAAAACTTCTGGAAAGAATAATTAAAACAAATGCACAAGTGCTTACTTGGATGTCAATGAGTCGCAAAGAAATAATTTAATTTCTTCTCTACACTTTATGTTTACCTGGTAACCGTGGTACTATGCACAAATGAAGATTTCAAAAATATTCATTAGTGTTTTGCAAATCTAAGATAGTTATATTTCAGGACTGAGAGAGTGGCTCTGTGTCCAGGTCAGGGCAAAATTTTTTCTAGCAAGATCATTTCACAGAAACAATGAGGTAAAAAAAAAAAAATCTGTCCTTACACAACCCTCTCAGAGCTGGCTTTCTTGATCATTTATTCATTCATTGATTTTGGCAAGTATAATTGATCAACTACTGTATGTACCTAAGTCCTGGGGAAACAGAAGGAATCTGCCCTTGGAAACATTTATATATAAACAAGGAATTATACCCCCATAAATATAAGGAGAATAAGGTATACTGCCATAAGAGATATATCGTAAACACCTTATGGATACTCATAGGT
This sequence comes from Ceratotherium simum simum, assembly GCF_057802395.1. NCBI lineage: Eukaryota > Metazoa > Chordata > Mammalia > Perissodactyla > Rhinocerotidae > Ceratotherium > Ceratotherium simum. The sequence continues at coordinate 51,556,080 of NC_141909.1, forward strand.
TGAAAATATTTCATTTAGTCAGGCAGTCATGAGGAAAGGGTAGGATGTAGGGAGAATAAAGGCATTTTAGGCAGAAGTAATAAAGTGAGAAAAGGCAAAAAAGGTAAAAAACACATATAGGGAAAAGTGAAGGGAAATAGAGCAGGATTTGGCTTTAAATTTTATGATTTAGCTTGATTATTGGTAGCTCTGAATATGATGTTAAAGATACAGCTTGAATCTGGCCACCTATGTAAAGCTATTTTCCTTCCTTTGCAAATCTGGATGGCATGTGACTTTGTTTTGCATCACCAGAGGGGAAAATCAAGCACAATTTAAAAAGTCTTTATTAGGAACTTACAATGGGCAGCGCTCTATTAAGGATATAGAACACAGAAGCAGAAGGAATAAGACTAACATAGTGGCATAACACAGACACTAAAAGAGAGAGATGGTCTGGTCAGGAAGTACACCCTGATAATGCCTGGCCAAGTTTTCACCCTCATGTAGTCTAAAGCATTGGAAGTTAATATCAGAAAAAATATAGTTATATCAATATATTATTTTAGTATTGTGCAAGTGTATATATTTGTTTCCATTTAGCAAACACAGTTATTCCGTTAAATTTTATCTCAGCTAATATGTCTGATGCCTTCCTAAAGCTGTGAATTAAAAGAAACTAAGTATCCTTAGGGAAAAGTAACTTCATCAAGTTGGCTCTGTCAGCATTTGCTGTTTCAGTGCTGATACTCAGGAAGGTTACCCACATGAGGGCTCCTTGTACTCATGTATGTCAAACTTCGCCGTGTAACAGATTCATGCAAGGTGCTTGCTAAAAACATAACTTCTTTGCTCCTTGCCCTGGATTCTCATTCAGCATGCCTTAGCAGAGGAGTCCAGAGATTTTGCTGGAGGTGGTCTGCAGACCATAATTTGAGAAACAAGTCCTTCTAAACTCTTTAGGTAGACGATCTCCCACTACCATGCGACCAATAAACTATCCATCTAGAAAAAAAGTAAAATTATTTATCCACAACATTGCAAGCAAAAATGATAACATTAGTGACTTCTATCTATAATGCCTCTTTAACTCTTATATATTATTTCTAAGAGAGCAAATAGGTTTCATATCATGTGCCAGTAATGATCAATAAGGAGCTCCTGGAGTACTGGCTTGTGAAGGATTCTGGGACCAATCAGATTTTTCTGGAGGAAAAAATGTTACGGTGGATTAGCAATGTCAGCAATGAATGGCAGAAGAGGACTAAGTAGGGCCAGATCCCAACACGTCCTCACTTTCCTAAGATGTGCTTTGAGTTCTTTTGTTGTTTTTTAGCCTCTTTCTTCCTTTGTCTTCTGAGATTTGGCAATTGTTGCTTCTTTTTTCAGAGCTGAGCTTCTCTTACTCTTTACATGTTCTTTTCTCTTTGCCTAGAACCAGGTTTACTCTTCATGCAGTAACACACTCATCGCTCAGCCCGACTGTTCAGCTTCTCCGTGATGGGGACACAGCCTGTGTGGGCAGAGTGCCTCCCACCGTGTCCAATAGTCCCCTTTCTCCCAGCAGGGCTCTCTCCTCACCACCCTCCAATATATCATAGCCATCCCTGTCCCTTCTCTGGTTTTGAAAATTCTTCCCCAATCTTGAAGGCCCTTTCTCTTTTCCTCTCTTGTCACTATAATAATTCTAATTCTCCCTCAAGTCCTAGATCAAGTAGTAGCTACTGGCTGGTTTCCTCCAGCTGAATGGTAAATTATTTAAGTTCAAAACAGCATAAAGATGCAGCTTTTTAACCTCTACTGTGCCAGTACAGTGGCAAGCAAATAACAAGTTATATAAATGGAAAATAAAGCTAAGTAAATAATTTTTTTGTAGTAACAGATTAAAATATGTAACCCATTGTTGTTTCTTAGTTGGAAACAGTATATATCAATGCTGGAATATAATTTAGTAAGAATCAAAAGTTCAATTTATAAATTATTCTTTAATCTGAAACAGTGTTTTGTTCAGTATTAATTCTATCATAAAATTATGTGTGTGTGTGTGCATCTGTAGATATACACATTATAAATATACCTACCTACACTACAAAAGGGAATATTGGAAGGAAATTGGGATTTTGATAAAGGGTAGGAATGTCATCCTTATTCCTACTAAATGCTGTTATGTCTTTCAGGATGGAAAGAGAGAAAAAAAGAAAGAGAGAGAGCTGGGGTGGAGAAAGAAAGAAGGCGAAAGAAGGAAGGAAGGGAGGAAGGGAGGAAGGAAGGAAGGAAGAAAGGAAGGATGGAAGGATGGAAGGAAGGAAAGGAAGGGAGGAAATGAAGAAAAAGAAAGAAAGGGAGGGAGGAAGAAGGAAGGGAAGAAGAAGGAAGGAAGAAAGAAAGAAAATCTCAAAAGTTAGTTTAGTTTATGCCTAGACTTCCAAGATTAAATTAGGTACCTACTCAGACATTTAGTCTGATATTTATAAAATCAGTATTCTCTTTATCCCATTGTAGTACTAGCTAAGAAATAATAAAAATAAAGGGCTTACAGATAAAACATATATAACAGAGACAAAAAGGACGATCTTTATTCTCTGCCCACCTTCAACTCCAAGGATCCATTGAGTGAGGGTTCAGACTTTAAAAAAAAAATTATAAGTTGACTGTTAGAATATGATTGCCCTTTCACTCATGACTCACTTTGGAACCTCTGATTTATTGTAACATTTTTATAGAATTCTTTCTTTTAATTGTGCATGTTCACACTTGGGTTTTTGGTATCTCTGAAATTATCACTAAAAGACCTTTGTAATAGTCTTTCAAAATTAATGAATCAAATGCTTGTGAGCACATGAATTTCTGAAGCACATTTAAAAGGGCTAGTCTTTAAAAGTCAAGGATGATAAGAAAAAGGTTCTACGAAGTGCTACAGCCAATAATCCAACTCACTCCTCAATGCTTCTGAATTTAAAATTAGAAAGTGTTTCACTACACCTGAATTACTTGAAGTACTTTGGCTCAGAGAATTAATTCCAATAGATCAACCTTAGAGATAATCTTCTAACTTTAAATTTGGACTCACTGAAATGTCAGCTCTCCTCAAAATATCATTTTACAGGTTGAAGATGTTGTCCTATGGAGAGCTAAGGAGCTTTAAGATGAGAGACAGATTAGGTGTGTTACATCGCATGCATAATATAAGCTTGACTCACTTCTCGAAGTTTCACATTTTTATGCAGTTATACAGTTAAAATATAATTCAAGGGACTTTTCACTGTTGTTGTATTACTTTAAAGAGAAATGGTAGAGGGCTGGCCCCGTGGCTTAGTGGTTAAGTGCGCGCACTCCGATGCTGGCGGCCCGGGTTCGGATCCCGGGCGCGCACCGACATACTGCTTCTCCAGCCACGCTGAGGCCGCGTCCCACATACAGCAACTAGAAGGATGTGCAACTATGACACACAACTATCTACTGGGGCTTTGGGGGCAAAAAAAAAAATTAAAGAGAAATGGTAGAAATAAGTTATTGTAATGTTAAGCCAGTGGAGAAAACTAATTAGCTTAGGTCAGAGGATAAAAAAGCAGAATAGTAAGCAGTTTACTGAACACTAAAAGAAAGGGAGAGAGAGATTCCATGAAGCAAGAGAACAAAGGAATAAAACTCAGGCTGAGGTAAGTTCATTGCTAACGTAATTCCTCTTAATGCACTAAAACAAGTGAAAAATCAATTAACTAGAGAGGATTTTATATCCAACATACTCATCATTTCCACCCTCCAATGACTTGTCAAATTTGCACAAGTAAAAGTCATAATTAATGTAGAAGTGGAAGACACAACCATCGTTTTACTTAGGGATCGTGCAATGTCAAAAACTGTTAGAGATATTAGTTAATATTTTGAGACACCCCTGTAGTACCCTTGGTTAAAATGCAAAAAGGTACAAAGCAATGTAAATAAACATACGGAAAAGCAAATCAGACAAAGACAGTGGTACAGTGGATATGTAAGGACAATCTACAATTTATAAAACCTATTATTAACCTACTCAGAAGGTTAGGTGTATAATCTTTAAAGATTATATCTCAGAAGCAAATTCCTATTGTTAAAATGGTTAAAAGTTGGAAATTATTACATGATCTTATTTACACAGTTTTATGAATAAATAATAGGGTCTGGTTCAATACAGATGATATGCGAAGTTGAGTATTTCAGTTTCTGCATAAACACAGGAAAACCAGGGAGTTTTCTTTGATGCTCCACATATTTTTATTCTTTTTTAGCCCCTTGGACACCCATAATTCTCAGAAAGCTCTACAGCCATTTCTCACCCTCATATCTGCCCCTACCCCCACAGTATCAAATGTAGCCTCAGTTTACTTTCACTAGGTGAAATCCATGTTACACTTTTTACAACAAAACTCCTCTCTTTGTCCCATTTCTCAATTGAGGGGCCTTTTCTGGGCCAAGTCAAGTGCATTAATCTCAAAAATTCATTCATGCTAATGATCAATCATGGGCTAATAGGTAACCTCATTTGAAAATAGATCTCCATTGTAACATCTGGCATACTTGGGCATTATCTTAATCTGTGGATTATTGAATGACTTTCAGACACCATGTTAGATCACATATGCTAAAGTAAGAAAATGTTTTTCAAAGGACATTTCAAGAGAGGGGTAAAATAGAGCCGAGTAAAAGAGAATATATTCAAACATCCTGCCTCAAAGCTCTGAAATATAACACTGTTTGTAGGCCTACCATTTGGGAAATTGTTAATAAAATCCAAGACACTTTGAGGTGATGAGGAAATCTGATTAGATGATTTCAGAAGACCTCTATTTATATAGATGTGAAGTCAGTTTCCCAGGAAGCCACTTCTGTAATTCATCATTCCATCTTTATAACTTGCAAATACTCAATGAAAATAACTTCAACTTTTCAAAGTCTATGTTTACGTCAGTGAGATTCATGACAATCAATGCCTACTAATGAATGTGTTCAGTAATCATATACTTGAATATAAAGGTTTTTGTTTTTTGTGGGGTTTTTTGGTGAGGAAGATTGGCCCTGAGCTAACATCTGTGCCAGTCTTCCTCTATTTTGTACCTGGGACACTGCCACAGCATGGCTTGATGATTGGTGTGTAGGTCTGCACCCGGGATCCCAACTCATGAACCCTGGGCTGCTGAAGTAGAGTGCATGAACTTAACCACTACGCAACCAAGCCAGCCCCTAAAATTTCTCTCATTTAAAAAATGAGATATTATTTTTCCACAATTAATCTTTACGTTGATCCAAGAGTTGAGGCAAACCAAACATCACCTAGAGATCTGGGATCCAGAATTCACTGCCACAGAAGTGAATAAAATGCATCAGAGCAATTTAAAGTAATGAAAAGAAAAAGAAACAAACAAAAAGAATGCTAAAGAAGTGATATATTTTCACTATTAGCCAAATCTTAAAAAATAA